>NW_027499098.1:0-57460 GCF_021521415.1 Bidens hawaiensis | reverse complement strand
TATTTTCTTTTGTTCTTGAGTATGGTTGTTGGCTAAACCCTTAGACCGTCTAGGCTTATGATGAACTTTTGTTGATTTTGAATTTTGGTTTGGATTTTTTTTTCGTCTATGGATTTATGACTAAGTAGGAGGTTTATTTTTATTCGTTCGATGCATATGTGTGCTTAGATTTGTTTGGCGAGTTTTATTGTTTCATAGTTTCCTTAGTGATTGTCTGTCATATAATAGGATTCTGTTGGGTCATCTACTGTGTGTTTTTGACTAGTTTATGGTTGATTTGCAATAATACCATAAGAACAATATAAATAAATCAAGTAGACCTAAGTGTGCTGCTAATCTAAATAGCTGTAAGGTGATAGATTATGTGGTAGGTCTTGGTTGATGAATTGCTAGATTTAGTTCTCTGTAAGGAGTCCGTCTAGGTTTGGTTTATTTTTCTTCTCTATCTAGTCGAGTGAATTCTTTAAATTACCTTTGATTTCCACGCTGTAAGGTAGGATTTATTATTGAGGTACTTGTCATAAAATAAATTAGTGAACGTAAGCGAGTCTAATTAAAGCGGTAATTTTAATAGCTTATTAGGATTCCATAGGTGTCTTCTTGAGAAGAGTCAAGGGTCCTGTTCGGTTTCCCATTAAATGAATAGTTTAAGATCCTGGTTCCATAACTTAGCATTTTCCAACCATTTGATAATTGATGCATTAGGGATTCTAGCCTAGGTGGTTGTTCCTCATCATCTGAATAAAGTCCAGGTTTAAGTCGTCGTAAGTTTTATTAATTAGTTTTAATATTAGTTTTTTTAGTAAAACCCCCTAGTCGTGCCTGTAGTTGAGTCTAGTCTAGTTAATTTACTTAATTTAAAAAGTCTGGTGGTTTCGATATCCGGACTTACTTAGCTGTACTATAGTCGACCGGTTCACTTGCCGGTTAGTAGTTTTAGTTAAGTTAAGAGTCTAGAATTATTACTTAGTGTCTAGATTAACATATTATAGTTAATAAATTATTTGACTACTTTTATCACATCAAGTTTTTGGTGCCGTTGCCGATGACTCTTGGCGATTGCGTTATTAGCTTTGATTAGACTTACTTGCTACATACGTGCTGTTTTTTTGTTTTTAGTCGTAAGAGTAAGTATTTTTCTTTTTATTTTTGTTTTTTATAGTTTGTTTTGAGTCGTAGGAGTTAGGTTAATATAGTTTAGGTTAATTTCTTTTAATTAGTTTAGTTTTCTTTAATATATTTTTTTATTTTACTACTATTTGGTGCTCGTGATCCTTTTCTGTTTAAGTTTATCTTTGCAGTAATCTTGATGAAATGTTACTACGGGCTAGAGTTGGAGAAAATCCTCATAAAGATCAAAGAGGTTTAACTATATGGGAGTCAGAAATACAGGCAATTATGGACCACTTAGATAAAAACAGCTACCAACCTAAATTCTGCGTAGTGTAAGACAGGATGGGGAATATTATCGGTTGCAAAGACTCATCTGGCGCAATGATGGATCACATGCCACATCCAAAAGAGATATTATACGATGTTTTACGTGTCATCCATAGCATTAATCCAAAAGCACCACTTTCAGATATCATGGATGATTTCCAGTCGGGCTTAAAGTATCAAATTCTAGTTAATGAGCCGACGATCGAGTTTAAGGATTTTGGGTTGCAGGATAAGACATAGGACCGTATTCCCTCTTGGGAGGATGAGTTTAGGGAAGAATTTGGTGAAGATTTGGTCGGTTTAGCTGATATAGATAAGAGAGATTTTAACCCCGAAAGAGATCTTGAGGAGCTTGAAGTATTGTTATTCGGAGAGCCGGTTAAAAATTTAAATGTCAAAGATGAATCACACGGGATATCCAAAGAATTGAATAATAAAGAATTGCATCTCATTGTGAAACATCATCCGCAATGGCGCGGTAAAGCTGATCAGTTTTTAGAAATAGTTGTTCGTGGATCGCCACGTAAATCAAGAGCCCCAAGAAGGAAGATATTTTGGCTCAAGAATCAAAGTGTGCCGAATTGGTCATATTTTCATAATTTTAATAATGGGTGTATCGAGCGAATGCGTGTTTTTGGGCCTACATGTGTTTGGAAATTAGTTTCTTCCCAACTGACTTTATGAGGTGAGTGTTGAGAAGCACCGATTGGAAGAGGACAAAGGAGAAACCTCCTGATTGAGGTTTCGGGACTAAGTCTAGCTGAAGACTTTTTGTAAACTTAGCGCTTCCCGGGAGGCAACCCAGTACTATGCTTTCATTCTATTTTGTTTTTTTACTTCTTTGCTTTTCCAGTTGTTTCTTCTCTTACTTGCAGGTTGTTCCCGGGTTGCTTATGAGATGGTTGGTGAGATATGGTTTTAAACTAGTGTGGGATGCCACTTGCTTCAGGATTGTTGCTTTTGTTCGTGAGAGATGACGTTATTTGAAGATAGTTTGCTGGTCGTGTTGAATTTGAGGGCGCGGAACACGACTCACGAGACATATCGTCAATTTATCACGGGAGTCTGTTCCAATTCATTAGTTTATTTTTTGCATAATTTTATTCGTAATTTCTTTTTTCTCACATTGAGGACAATGTGAAATTTAAGTGTGGGGATGGGAACTTGATATTTTTGGCAAAAATAAATAAAAAAATAATTGAAAAAAAAGAGCTTAAAAAAGAATTTGAAATGTCCCAAGAGTTTAATGAAAATTTTTGCAATAAAATAGAAGATGATAGAAAAATTTGAAAATTGGTCTTTCAAACTACTAATATATAAGAGATAATATAAAAGAAACGTACTAAACTTGGGATGTGTCGGTAGGCCCAACTAGTCTTGAAAGGTTTTCCATTGCATATTTTTAATATAACTAATTAATATTTTGTGGGTTCTCTTCCTAAGGGGGGACAGTGAAACTGAAATTCGATAAGGCATAAGGAGTATTACCATAAGCTGATTACTCTAGGGTGGTGAGAATTGAATGCACTTCAAAATTAGCACGTCACTTCGTTTTATGAAAATAAATAAAGAGTGGTGGCGCCCCGCCTTGTCCAATTTTATACGAGCTTTAGTCTTTAGTTATATATTTATAAGTTAAAGATGCCTAAGTGCACAATTAAAAAAAAAGAAAAGAAAAGAAAAAGTTATGTTTTGAAAGTTAAGTATTCCAATAAATTGGTCCCAAAAAAAGAAAAAAAGTGAGAAAAGTAATGTATTGTAAAATGTCAAAGAAGCATTCTCAAAAATAGAAAAAGAGGCCAAAGTGCACATACTAGACGAGACTAAGAGTTTACGTGTTACCAAGGGGATGGTGACTCTGAGGATACACTATTGGGGCTTGAAAGTTTTTAGTCGATAAATATTATTTTTAGGGAATACATAGGAAAAAAGTCCAATAATATTTAGGGCATGCTCGTACGACCTCACTTGACATATCATTCATAATTCCATCTAAGTGTATTTTCTTCTTACCATTTAAGTGGTTCTTATCTTACGGTAATAGGTTGAACCAGTCTGCTTCAACCCGATTTTTAATTGTCTTTATTATGCTTGAGATGGGGTTGGTGGATCTTAACTCTAAAGGTGTGAGACCCATAGGTTTTTGATATCACTTAAAACTTAATTCCTTAATGTGCTTGGGGGCTTGACAGGCTGGTGGCTGGGTTTAAGTAGACAACAATATCGGCAATCGCGGTTTTTACGTTATCTGTGCTTTAAGATAATCTATATGTTTTTAAGATCAATATTCTTATTATGATTCCATTGCAAAATATATTTTTCAGGGACGAAAAAAGGTTTAAGTGTGGGGATATTTGAGGTGGTCTAAAATATACATATTATTATATAACTATTTTCTACACTTTTAAATACTTTTAAGCTAGATTTTTAGTGAATGTTATTCTTAGTTGGTTTATATGTGTATTTTAAAGGGTTCAAGAGACAACGAACTACAATGAAGCATTTTTAATAAATTTGTAACCAACTGATAAAAATAATGATAACAACTAATAATAATAGTAATAATAATAATAGTAATAATATGGCTGACTTTTGTTTCAACGCGTGATGTGAATTATTTCATAAATTGAAAATACATATAATGCAATTAGTTCATTATTTTGAAGGGTCATTATGGAACGAGAGATTTGGGCTGTTATTGGGCTCTAAGATTAAAACGGGCTCCAACTTATGTGATCATTAGAGAATTAATAAAAGGAGCCGTAAAAAAGAGAAGCCTGGAGAGGAGGAGTCAGCCGAAAACAAAAGGGGTGATCACGACAGAAGAGGGGGGCCACAAGAAGAGTAAAAAAGAAGGAAGCACCTTGGTTTGAGTGGAGAATGTTTGGGTTCGACACCTACTCAACCAAACATCATTATTATTGGTTTAAATTTATCATTCTCTTTATGAATTCAATATTTGAACCAATTTATTTTCTTTTGTTCTTGAGTATGGTTGTTGGCTAAACCCTTAGACCGCCTAGGCTTATGATGAACTTTTGTTGATTTTGAATTTTGGTTTGGATTTTTTTTTCGTCTATGGATTTATGACTAAGTAGGAGGTTTATTTTTATTCGTTCGATGCATATGTGTGCTTAGATTTGTTTGGCGAGTTTTATTGTTTCATAGTTTCTTTAGTGATTGTCTGTCATACAATAGGATTCTGTTGGGTCATCTACTGTGTGTTTTTGACTAGTTTATGGTTGATTTTCAATAATACCACAAGAACAATATTAATAAATCAAGTAGACCTAAGTCTGCTGCTAATCTAAATAGCTGTAAGGTGATAGATTATGTGACAGGTCTTGGTTGATGAATTGCTAGATTTAGTTCTCTGTAAGGAGTCCGTGTAGGTTTGTTTTATTTGTCTTGTTTATCTAGTCGAGTGAATTCTTTAAATTACCTTTGATTTTTGCGCTGTAAGGTATGATTTCTTATTGAGGTACTTGTCATAAAATAAATTAGCGAACGTAAGCGAGTCTAATTAAACCGGTAATTTTAGTAGATTATTAGGATTCCATAGGTGTCTTCTTGAGAAGAGTCAACGGTCATGTTCGGTTTCCCATTAAACAAATAGTTTAAGATCCTGGTTCCATAACTTAGCATTTTCCAACCATTTGATAATTGATGCATTAGGGATTCTAGCCTAGGTGGTTGTTCGTTATCATCTGAATAAAGTCCAGGTTTAAGTCATCGTAAGTTTTATTAATTAGTTTTAATATTATTTTTTTTAGTAAAACCCCCCAATAATAATAAATAAATAGTCGTGTCTGTTGTTGAGTCTAGTCTAGTTAATTTACGTAATTTAAAGAGTCTCGTGGGTTCGATATCCGGACTTATTTAGCTGTACTAGATTCGACCGATTCACTTGCCGGTTAGTAGTTTTAGTTAAGTTAAGAGTCTAGAATTATTACTTAGTGTCTTGATTAACATATTATTAGTTAATAAATTATTTGACCTGGTTAGTTGTTTTAGTTAAGTTAAGAGTCTAGAATTATTACTTAGTGTCTAGATTAACATATTATAGTTAATAAATTATTTGACCCGGTTAGTAGTTTTAGTTAAGTTAAGAATATAGAATTATTACTTAGTGTTTAGATTATCATATTATAGTTAATAAATTATTTGACTACTTTTAGCACATCATATTACACACTAGTATTCGATTATAATGAATTTCCGTTACATTCTACGGGATTTACAAGCTTTAAATCGAGTCAAAAATGCGAAATTTGGTGGTTATTTTCTATCGGTCGGAGGCATTTTCTAGTGGCCGGAAAATCGAGCTGGAAAAACGGTAGATGAGGGGCAGATGGGGTTCGATTTCTATTAAGTTATCATATTTTAAATAGTTTACACATTAGACCCTCCAAGTTTCATATTATTTAAAAGTATAATTTGAAATATAATTACATAAATTACCCTGAACTTTGGAAATGATCAAAAATGAAATAAAGTTAAGTATTTGGATAATTTTCATATTATACCCGTATAGTTAGAAAATTGATTAAACTTAATAAAAATGTAAATCTTGAGTGGAAATGAACGATCGATAAACTTCAATCATCGGAAATATTAATGATGAACGATGAACAAGAATATATTGAAGCAATAAAATGGGTTGATTTAATGAATACGAATTCATATACAAAATGACGAATGTCACATAAAATAAACAGAATTTGAGATTAAATAATAACATTATATATATGTATATATATATATATATTTATATATATATATACACAATCAAAAATTTTAAAATGGGTCAGGTTTTGGGGTTTGAAAATTAATGAATGTTACACAATACCATGGTTTAAAACATCAAATGGTTTAACCTTGCATCTTCATCTTGATAAGCTTGATTATGGAGTGGAAGGATGAAATCATGGATGATTATGGTGATTCAAGGGTGTTAGAATGGTCTAGAATATCCCAAAAACCGTCCAACTATGATAGGGTATGAAGAATAATCGACTTTTGGGTTTTCTAGGCTTAAATATGGAAGAAAAATCAAGAAAATCGAGTTTCCCATAAGACTTAGCTGTAGCCTACGGCTAGGACCGTAGCTTATGAAGAGGTCGTAGGATACGACCTTCATTATCTGCCTTACGGTCACATTACATTAGCCCTGGCCGTAGGCTACGGTCCGTGACCCGCAACCTACTGCTGCTACAGTACCATAACATCATTTTCTTCATAAAGTCTTCATTCCAACTCTGTTTTCCTTCTCGTTTACGTCCACGTCTTCGTATTTCAACTATCTATCTTATCATATATCATTAGTTTCATTTCCACTCCATCCTTAATGCACCAAATTAGTTTATTTAATCTCTGATCACCTACAATCATAAAACAAGTAAAAAACACTATAGTAAACACTATAAACACATGATTTCGACCACACATCCAAGGAAAATCGGAAAACCCGCAATTTTTGCGAGCATTGATCGGTAACGAACGAGACGGTGATGAAGGGCTTTCCTGTAAAAGTGGTCTTTTGTAACATAGTATGATGCAAGAGACTGTGGTAGCTGTGACAGTGGTAACTTTGGTAGTTGCGGTGTTGGTTACTTATAACAATGGTGGTAAGAGGGGTTAGCGGTGGTGGTGGGTAGGGGTGTTCAAAAAAATACAAATCCGAACTATCCGAAATTCCCGATTCGGATAGAAATTTTGAAAATTTTCTAATATTCGGATTATCCAAGTTTAATGTTTTTTTATTATTCATATATTTATAACACATTTGAAAGGTTAGAACTTAGACCTCAAAGTCCTTCAAAAACTAACGCCGCTTCCTTCCTCCAACCTCCTCTGCCCTAGCTTTTCGTTTAAATATGAGGTTGACTTCGTATTGTCGTTTGTTGCTGGTGATGGTGGTGGTCCGACATTCCGACTCTAGCACTCCATTTCGTCGATGATGTTGTGACACCCCAACCTACGGCGTAAATGCTGGGGCGTGAGCTAATTTCTCACAACTCTCAATGTACTATCAAGCAATAATTAAAGTTATAATATCTATTATTCCAATATAAATAGTACTCCCTCCGTCTCATTAAAAGTGTCCACATTTCCTTTTTTATTTGTCCCATTACAAATGTCCTCTTTCATAATTTATTAATCAATTTCCAAGTTTACCGTTAAACACACACAACTAATATTAATAAACAATATTGTTGGACCCAATTTCCAAGGAAAATTATTTTCATTTGGTACTAAAAAAAAGTAATCATTCAATCTACCTTAAACTTTGTGTTTTTTCAAACAATGACACTTCTAATTGGACGGAGGGAGTACAACAAATTTAAATAATCATAGTACATAAAATTCATAAATAAAAAAGTAAATAAACATCCAAAATTAAATTCTTGTATCTTCTTCTCTAACATGCATCCTAAGTTGCTTCAAACAATCTTGATAATCATAACATGCGGTAACCTGCATATGCGTCAAAAATACAATAGATTTTGTCAACACGATGTTGAGTGAGTAAAACACCAGATTTTGTGAATATATAAATATAAATATAAATGTGCAAACTATATCAAGTGAGATAACCAATTCCACCAATGAGAAAGTAAATGAGTTGTCGATGAGAACGATCCCAGATAAACTGGACGATGGCTATTAGGACGGTCGTATGATCATATTGTTATGAGATTATGTTGGACCTCTCCGAATGCGATTCAAATAGAGCACATAAGCATATAACACATAAGGTATAAATCGTTAAACACACATGGAAAACAGTTGCGATGTGTGTATTAGATAATACGAAAATATGTAGTAACGCATACGTCTCCAAAACAGTAAAAATGAGTGTAAAAAGGGGGAATGTGGTACTCACCTGATCGGATGAACGATATATAAGATGATGTGAGAAAGATAAATCCTTCAGGATATATCGTCAAGGATTTCATAGTTAAATAATATAATATTAATTAATGGCAAATTATATCATACGTATAAAGGATCTTAGGGTTTCGATTGATTTAAGATTGGTTGTGATTAGAATGTTATTTGATTGAACGATTGATTCCTAGTAATAATATTATTGCAAATCAATATTATTGTTATCATTTTAAAGAATTATTACTTTTATTATTTTATAGAATCACTATTATGCATACTTGATAAAAATCATATAGTTAGACTTATAAATACATAATTTAAATAATAATTTTAATATAAAATATACTTATAATTATCTGGGTATATAAAATACTAATGCATAAACAGATAATCCTAATAATAATAACGTGTAATTAATTAAATACAATGTGGTAAGATATAAGTAATCTTTTGTTAAATCTTTTAAGGAAAATCCATTTAATACGTTTAGCATATATATATATATATATATATATATAATAAATACAAGTATGTTTATAAAGACTTTCAACGACAAGAATCCTCACCGATGATGTCAGGTTTAAATAAGTTAAAGTTTATTATTAATATATATTTACAATACTTACATTTATATAAATATATAGGCATATATATACACACACACACACACACACAAATACTTTGTATGAGATTATTTGAGAAGAAAACGTTAATATAAAAATTCTGGTTATTAAAATAATGTTTTATCGTATATTTAATATTAATTATAATTATTTTATAAATCATTCAACAATTAAAATATATAATAAAAATAGAAATAAAAAAAGTGACCAAAACCGACCACTGACAGATTGGAACACGGGCAGGTGGCCGGCATAACCTCTCAACAAACACGCAATACCAACTGGTTTGGAGCTTCTGGTTGTAATCATACGCAAACAAACATTCAAATATAAAAGACGGATTAAACCCCAAATATTGATGAACCCTAGGATTTAAAATTCGTTAATGTGCTTAGTATTGTGTTATATTTTGTGATATTGTGTGTTTTTTTACTTGTCATTGTGTTTTTTGTTTGTTTATTTTCGTCATTGTTTCTTTTTTCTCGACATTGTGCCTTTTTGTGGGGCTTTTTTTAACTCGGAAGATGGGGAAAACATTTTAGTTTTCACATTTTTTATATATATTTTGAGTTATGATGTTTTATTATTCTTTTAGGGGATTTGTGTGGCCAAATATTCTTCTCACACTTCTCATTTGGGTTTTAACTTTTCCCTTTGATATATATACGCATGATTAATTTTAAACTTCAAATCAAACATTGGTGTTTGATTTATTTTAAATTGAAACCTTTACCAATATTTTTATATTAAACATTGTATGTATAAAATGATATTTATAACAAAACGTTGTCACCTATTTAAAAACTAAATTTACAAAGATTAAGGTTTGGCTGTAAAAGAAAGTAAATAAAAATAAATTATGTTTTAAAATAAAAATAGAAATGATGAACAATCTTAAATGGCTAGGTTAGACAGATATTAAAACACAATGTGATTTTACAAACAATATATGAGTATGACTATACATAAGTTAGGTATCCGTTGATATTAAAAAAACGTCAAAGGGAATCGAAATTCAAAATTAGACAAAATGATTGCGATAATTATGGTTTTTTCTTTACATATTATGTCAAATTTGAAAATTCATTTAGCATCATAATTTTTTTATAATTCAAATAGTATATTTAAAAAAATACAAACTAATAATAATATAAATTTTAACCTTGAATAGTATATGTAACACCAAAATTAAAGCAATGTTGGAAATGAATTTTCATTGTGTAATTCTCTATGATTCTTTTTAATCTCTTTAATATGCAAAATGTAAGGCCCCGGTACCTGTGCCCTACTTTAGCATTGGATTTACTTATAAACACAGTTCTAAATATCATAGTGAATTAAAACTTTTTTGCGGAATATAAAACTTCAACCATATATTACATAATCATTCAAATCTTTTCATAACAATCAAACTCTTGTCTTTAAACATAATATAAAAAGTCATATTAAAACATCATAAAATTCTTCTAAATATGCCAGCCTCTTTGGTCCAATGCCATGTGTCTTCATTCAAGCTAGCTGTCTTAGCCTATTCACCTGCTTGCATACTAAATGTTAGTTAAGCTGAGTGAGCTTTAGTTAATCAAGCAACATGCATTACATTCATATATATATATATATATATATATATATATATATATATATATATATATATATATATATATATATATATATATACCCGAAGGTACATATTACATACTTAACCTGTTTATCTTCTTTCCATACGTTCATGCTTTAAAGATCATACATTCACTACGTTATAAAGATCATATAGTCCTACATACCTCGGATATTATACGGTTCCGGTGCCCTTCATCCTTGGATACTATTAAGGCCCGATGACCGTCACCCTCGGATATTATTAGGGTTCGGTGCCCTTCATCCTCGGATATTATTAGGGTCTGGTGTCCTTCTTTCCATACAACCATACAATCATACAGTCATTTCATTACCTATATATATATACACTTTCATACATACTCTTATCATTTTCTATATCATTCGTCAAACATTCACATATCATACACTTACCACTTAAGGTACTTAATCACATCGAGTATGCAAACAGCCCTGAAAACATAACAAGGAAATGAGGCTAGAACTCACCTTTGTCCTGTTTTTTTCTGAGTTTATGGTCACACATCCTCTTAGCTGGGCACAACTAACTATGTAACAATTAACAAGCATCACTTAACTACTTTTAGTTATACCATAACTCTAGTTTAATGAAACCCCTAGCTAACGGGGATCCGGGGGCAGCGACCCTGGCAGCAGGGTCTAGGAGCGGCAGCCCCTAGCAGGGTTCAAGAGGCAGAGCCCTTAGCTGGGGTCGAAACCTCACCATAAAACTGAAGTTTAAACCAATCGAATCGACTTTTCAAACAAATCGAATCGACTGTTCAAATCAATCTAATCGACTTTTCAAATCAATCGAATCGATTTCAATTGAACTTGATTCGTTTCAATTCGCTTTGATTCATATTCCAGTTTGATTCAATTTGTTCTTCCAATTCGACCTGATTCATTCTTCCGATTCAATTCAAATCTTTTCCAGTTTGATTCGATTCATTTTCTATACGAATCCAGTTTCTCCATAACTCAATTCAAACATGTTTTTTTTGTGTATTTCCAATCTAATCACTTTTTCTTTATTCCATTATGCCTGTTTTGCTGATAAAACGAGTCCCGGGCCATAACAACTTCATTTTTATCATTCTAACACAATTCAAACGTCACTCGTTTGTCCCGTTTCATTCATAACATCTTTTTTACGGTCAAATCTTAGGGCAAACTGACCTAAAAAACATAACCTTTAACCTAAAACGTACCTTTTTGGTTCACTTCTAGCTTTCGGTTTGATTCAACAAGTGTATCTTGACGTGTTTCTTGCTTGTATAGCGAATATCTACTACAAACTCTTATTGGTTCGGATTCAGATTTGAGCCAAAATTTAAGATGAGAGTTTGTGTGTGTTTTTGAGTGTGTTATGGAGGCTAGATGTAAGAATGAGGGTTTTAGGAAGGTTTTCTTTATATACCCTTAAGCCCATGGACCTAAGTCCCATCACCATCGCTTATTCCATCTTTTATTATCCAAGCCCACACTCTATTATGTTTATCTAACTTAATTAATAATAACACACCATTAAGTACACGAAATTCTTTATATAATATTATCAGTAGCAGGATGTTACACAAAAGTAGTCTTCAACAATAACATGATTTTCGGCTTAGTCAACAACAACATAAGAACTTGTTGTAGCATGGAATTTAACATATAATATAAGGTTGTAAGAAATTAATATAATATACATAAGGTCATATGAATCTTGAACTAATTTTAACATACCTTTTTCAACCACAAAATATGCATGTCCACTCCCAAGATTCATCTTAAAAGTCAACGTAAATTCAAATCCAACTAACATTTCAAACTTAATAGGAATTCTCTGCAATTTGATAAATATTTGGTTGTCAGTAATCGATAAAAACATGGTGATTGTAAAATCAAAGGGAAAAAACATTATATAATTAAAAAAATAAAGTAAACTGGATTAATTCGTATATAGGTAGTTAATTACAATATTCAACTAAAAACATAATGACATCAAAAATAAAAAAAACGTCCTTCTAAAAGGTTGTTGGATTATACCAACCTATATAGTTTAAGATGGATAGATCGGTGATAAAAATGTATGATAACTAAAAACTTATATACTTGAAAAGAAAATGACATATCTTTTAAATGACTTTATTACAAATTAAAAACCATAATTAAATTACTATATTTTGTCATTTATGGAAATATCATAACACTATATATTTTAAAACAATTTTATATTAAGTAAATGTCAAAACATAATTAAATTTAATTAAAACATAATAATTATTTGATTTTGGTTAATAAGAATAAGAAAAAAAGATATAAATCGTTTGAATATTATACAATTTGTATATTATGAATTATGGAAAGGTCAATAATTACATACAATTTGGTTTTATACTTGAATTAAACACATACTTATATAAGAAACAATATAACACAATTATCACTTAATTGGAGTAGGTAACATTCTTTTGTTTCAAACATGAGGTCTTGGGTTCAAGTCTTTTATCACACAATAATTTATTTTTCTAAATTTTACAAAGCTCTACTACCAGGAAAAATGGGTCTTGGGTTATAATAGGAAAACATGTCATGATATAATAGGAAATAGATGACATGACATTTACTTGGCATCCTATGTCAAGGGCTAGTTGAATGTCATATGGAAAATAGGTCTTCTTTCCTATTCGTGCTAACGCAAGTAGCTTGGGTGGGGTTTATCACAGTAGTACTACTCAATATTACCCCTCTCTCTCATCCTAACGGTTCAAAGTATGTAATTACTTTATGTTATATAGAAGGAATCTAGTAAAACTTGTGATATATAAAAAAGAAACTGAACTCAAACTACAATGTCATAAAATCAAGAATCGATCAAAACCAAGAAATCTTCATCAAGTTACAAGCAAAACCATAAGCGAGCTCAATTTTGTCAGTAATCCAATTTCAATCAAACCCTAACAAAAATCATGATGTTCTAAATCATTAACCATCGTTCATACACGTGTTATAAGATCTACATCACAGACACTTTCATTCCATGTACGTTTTAACATCAAGAGAACACAAAACAAATCCAGAAAACAACAGTTAGGTGATGATTGCTTACAAACAACTATTTACATAAACAATGAACTCTAACACCTCCAATACACTCCAAAATGTCCAGAGAATTCTAGGTTTTCGTCCTAAAATGGCCGTATATGGTTATGAGGCGTTCTGGAGTTTAAAATGTTTTAAATACAAAATCCCGATCTGCACATCCTCTGTGTATCGTGACGGCCAGGGCTAGGCCCATCGGGTAGCGTGGCACGATTAAATTGTTTGTGTTTTTTAATAAGGTAATATTATAATATATTATTATAATATAGCAAAGTATATAACACGTAATCATGTATCGCACAACAATTAAATCGTACAAGTTATTAATGTAACCGGTTTGACATTAATTACCAATGCGTACTGACGGACTCCTATGTGTGACTCACTTATAACTAGCGTAAGTGTTATGCATGACGTGTAATATAAAGGGGTTTGGGTTAAAGATGTAATGTGAAAATGTGTGGTGGCACATAATCAAAGAATAATTTTCCCGGGTCATGGGTTTCACCAAACCCGGATAGACCTTTAACAGGTTAAAACATCTCATTTATTTATCATACAATAATTTTCACGGGTCATGGGTCTCATCAAACCCGGATAGCCCTTAAACGGGTTATAACATCTCAATTATCTATGAAACTCTTACATTATCAAACCCTAATTTAATTTCTCTCCGCTACGTCGGTCTATCCATTCCATCAGCGGTTAACTTTCGATTACCATCCACCATCGTCAACCTCCCTCTCAAACATCAACCACCATCATCACCTACATCAACCGCCCTATTTAATAAGGCAAATACTTGTGTTCATCTTTGTTCGTTTAAAAAAAATCAATATGCTCGTGTACGTTTATGTTTGTTCGTTAAAAAATGTAAATAAAATTTAATTAATGTGAAACTAATATATACGTATTAATCAAAACAAAACTAATATATACGTATTAATAAAAAACAAAACTATGTTAAAAATAAAACTAATCATTACCAAATACAGAATAACAAAACGATTAAAAAAATCATTACAAAATGTAAATAAAATCGATTAATTATTATTTTAGGCCTTCATTTATGGTTCATTTCGTTAGGCGCCACTCGGATTAAGTTTCGTTTGTTTAATACAATATTAGAACTATCAAGCATGTTCAAAATCCACCCCTTATTTGTGTTTGGTCCAAATTCTATTAACTAGCATAACTCCATTGACTAAATTGAAAAGTTTTAAAGTTGTTTTTATTTAATTTTCTTTTTTTATCCCTCCTTTTAGAACATAGAACACCGGAACCCCCATGATTTGGAATCAGTTAATCTAGTCAGGTTTCACGTATTTTACCATGTCTAAGTGTTAATTGATCAAACATGCTCTGGTCATCTTAATTGCGTTAATTGACACTAATTAACGTTGTCACAAACCGCAGACTTTCTTGATCCTAAGTCACTATAAAAACATATTCATAATGCAATTACTTTGTTCCACACACTCCTCATAACATTCCAAAGCTAAGTCCTAACCCAATTCAACCCAAAAATCGTTTAGATCAAGTTTAATGCCGTGTTCTTGGTCGAAACCCTAGGTGGTTGTTCTTCTTCATTTCGAACTTTAATTCGGAAAATTGTCGGGATTTCTTGTTACCAATTAGTTCACCTTAACCGTTATCGTCTTCTCGTTACCACCTTCCTTTATTCATGTGAGTTTTTCATAACCCTCTTTATGACTTTTACAAAGTTTTGGGGTGTAGCACATCATGTTTCTTTTTGTTGATGTTTATTGATACATGTTTCAAATCAATTCATGCATTGTCATAATTATTTTCATTTATTACATACATGTTTATGAATTACGCGAACTTGCTTGCAACGTGCTTATTGCTTTTGTGGAAGAGAATCATACATATATGCATATGCATACTGTTGGTTTATTTAAACTATTTGCATGTGTTAGTAATCATTGTTTTACAACTTGTTCGGTTGATAACAAAACCTAATAGCTTGTTGGGTGACATAAAGTTGGTCGATTCACACTAGTAAGTAGGGTAACTGAATTATAAAAGATCTTTTGATGGCCGTCATTTTAGTCAATCAAAAACCCAATTAAACTAAATAGTTAGAGTAAGTAGGGTATCGTATACACGAGGATCATGTGATCAGTATTAAAAAATTTGTTTGACTATTTTAATAAAAAATTATAACTGAAGTGGACAAACGATGTCAAGCAAAAATTAGAAGATTTATTTTTAAAACAATTTAAAGAAAATGCAACCTCCTCCAGGTTTCAGGTTATTGGTTTCACACAAAACTCGTTTCATTAATTAGACACCACATATACATGGTGTTAGAAAGTGGGTTAATTTAGGTGGTAATCAAAAACAGA
Organism: Bidens hawaiensis; assembly: GCF_021521415.1. NCBI lineage: Eukaryota > Viridiplantae > Streptophyta > Magnoliopsida > Asterales > Asteraceae > Bidens > Bidens hawaiensis. The sequence goes on along the minus strand of NW_027499098.1, from coordinate 41,430 downwards.
TATTTATCATCAGATCTTTTATAATTCAATTACCCTACTTACTAGTGTGAATCGACCTACTTTATGTCACCCAACAAGCTACTAGGTTTTGTCATCAACCGAACAAGTTGTAAAACAATGATTACTAACACATACAAATAGTTTAAATAAACCAACACATCAATATGTTCATACAACGTTATCAATGTCAAGAACAAATCCAAACATGAATAAAATTGAGAAAAGTGTTAAACCCAAACAAACCGTTCACCCGGAGAAAGTTACAACGAGATTAGCCTTGCGTCATTTATGAGCTTGTTTTAGAGTCTGGAAAGATTGAGTACGATGCGCACCTGATTCGGAGTTTAAAATAATAATAATAATAATAATAATAATAATAATAATAATAATAATCATAAATAATAATAATAAGTTCACGTGACATGTTTGAAATATGAATCAAATTTATATTAATATATATTAAATCTAATTGAAAGAAATGTTCCATATGCATTTATTGTTCACATTACGTTTCACATATGAAAGTATCGATGGAAGTGTTAAATGGGCCTATATTAATTTAATTGGTGGTTGTATCATAAAGCCCAACAAGGAGAATCGAACAGAAAAGAAAGAATGTTTTATGATTGACAGGTTAAATAAAGAGAAGGTAAAGAAAAAGTCAAGAAGGAGAAGAAGAAGAAAAAGGGTGGCGTTCGACGGCAGTTTTGGGGGCAAGGCAAAAAAACCCTTTGGCTGTTGGGATGCAATTCAAGAAAACGTCACCATAATTCATAGTGGGAGGGTCCAAAGGAACGTACCCGTGACGCCTAATTCTTCAAATTATGATGGAACGCACGGTGGTTTTCGTTCCGTTAATTCGGCTTCCATAGGAAGAACATGATGACTTTATTTATTCGTTAATCATTTACACTATGTTTAAATGTTTTAATTGACAAGTGAATTGTGACCAACTTTATATAGTAAATATATATAATTAAAATATGAAAGTTCGCCAACATTTTTATTGACAACATATTATTATTTTAAAAGTATATGATGATGCGCAAGGACAAAGAACATGCATTTGATAGCCCCAACCTTTTATTTGAAAGAGAGAACTGTGGTTTTCGTCATGTGGTTTGTTCAAATTTATAGTTTTAGTCCAATTGTTAAATTTGCGATTTTTGTCCCAATATTTTTATTTCACTTGCAATTAAGCTTGACCCCATTAAGTCTGGTCATTACATCCATCAGCTTGCCCCCTCACATGAGGGGCAGTTTTTGTCCTTTTTTTCCCAAATACGCCCAACCCCTCATGTGACGAGGCTTGTGAATTAGGGCTAGGGCTTATTTGGGGAATAAAGGGACAAACTATCCCTCACGTGAGAGGCATACTGATGGGTTTAATGATCGGACTTAACAGAATTAGCGGGGTCAAGTTTAATTGAAGGTGAAATGAAACAACATGAATGAAAATCACAATTTAAAACTATTGGACTAATACCGTAGATTTGAACAAACCATAATAATGAAAACCACATTTACTCTATTTGAAATTACTCTATTTGAAATTAATAATGTTTTTTTTTTCTAATGTATTTGTATTTATTTAAAAACAATTATGTACTTGCTATTATTTGGAATAGAATAAATATATTGTCATTTTAATAGTGTTACGAGCTTATGATCAATCAACGTACCGCCCCGATGCACAATCCTTCACCGGTCTAAGTGTTACACTGATGTGTGGGTAAAAATATGTGTATTAAGTGTGTAAATTCGTGTGTTTTGATTTGTTATATATTGCGAACATGATTAGTTTGAGTGCGTTTGTGGTTACAGGTGTGTGGAGCTTAACGGAGCTTAAAGAAGCTAATTTTGGGCATTCATGATGGAATGGAAATGAAAGTAATGATCTATGATATGATAGATAATTGAAATACGAAGACGTGGCAGCAAACGGGCAGGAAAACAGAGTTGAAATGAAGATTTTATGAAGAAAACAGTGTTTTGGCCTAGCAGTGACCGTAGAGCAGAGTACAATGACTGTAAGCTACGGTGGCCAGACCGTAGCTTGGTTAGTCGGAAAAGGGATTTTGTGTGATTTTCTTCTATATTTAAAGCCCTAAAACCCTAAAGTCGATTGTATTCAATATTATTCAGTTTTGGGACTTCTTGGAGGCGATCTTACACCACCAACACTCATCCTAATCACAAGATTGATCCATGAACACCTTCTCCAACACAATCATCAAGAGTATGAAGATCGAGATGCTAGGCTAAATGCTTCATAACCATCTCTGGGTGTAGGGTTGAGTTGCATGTTAGGTTTTGCTATTTCATACTTTAACTTTGGATTTGTAATTGATTAATCATTCGGTTGATCAATTAATTGTGTTTGCTTTGTGCTTAAACGGTTTTTATTAATTGATTGCTTAATCTTTTGTCAGTTAGTTGATTTGTGGTCATCAACAATTAGGATTAAGTTCTTTCGTCATTGACCCATTTATCGTTAACCATATTATTGATTTTGTGTTTCAACAAGTAAAACCGATTATCAAATAGATTTTCATTTAGCCGTGTCAATTGTTTGGATTCAATTCTAACAATCAACACAGTCAATCGTTAAGTCTTTTGGTTTACATATTTTATAAGAAACCGTCCAAAGAAGTTTATCAATTCTTTAACTTGCTGCAAAACCCGAACCATGGAGTTTGGTTATTTTTACATCATTGTTTACAAGCTACTCAATTAAACCGCTTGACATGGTCTGTCCACTTTAAATATTTTTATGATAAAATTCGAGTTTCACTTGCACTTTGCACTGATTCCCTGTGGATTCGACACCTTACTTTCCCTAGCTAGTAAAGGTGTTTTATAAGTATTTTTAATTGACCTTTCGACATCGATCAAAATGGCGCCATTTCCGTGGAATCAATGTGCAAGGTGCTAGTTTAGCTTAGTTTTTAGTTTTTGTTTTTAATTTTTCTTCATTGATTTTATGCTGGGTGTTAGTGTTTGTGTCTGTGCAGGTAACTTCATAAGTTGATGCAGACGAGATATTCCCATGTGAAACAGCCGCTCCAATTTGATCCTGAAATCGAGAAAACAGCAAGACGAAACCGGGCAGCTCAGAAACCCATACTAAACCAAATACCCGAATTCATGACAACAAAAGAAGAGACCATGAGTAACCGAAACCAAGGAGACCCAAATATTTACCAACCATATAACTAAGAACAACCAATCCTACAAAACCAGAACTTTAACCATGACAGAAACCGCAATCTGTTCTACCAAAGAGATGTTAACCGTAATCCCATGCGGCAATTTAACGTGGATGACAACTTGTCAATCAGATGAGCCCCAGTAAACCGTCAAAGACACAATGATTTGAGAGAGGAAAGACCCGAGGTTAACCGTGCATGTGCACAAGTGGAAAATTGGCAGATAGGGGACGACCTTGGTTTCGATTCTGAGGATGAGGAGGTGTTTAGAGATGAACAAGGGGGTCGATATCAGCAACAAGATCTCCGTGATGACCAAGAGTTTAGACAGCATCATCTAGAAAATCAGAGAAATCGAGCTCCAAGACGGCAACCAAACCATGAACAGCCGTATTATGATTTTGATGATGGACTTCCAAGGGCATTTTGTTCACCGCCAGTCAGAGGCGTTCAAAGCCACTTCATTCCACAAGTGGCTACGAATCCTCTACCAATCATCATTCCAGTCAGAAGTGGAAGAACTTTTTCAGTAAGGCATAATAGTTTGACGGGGTTACCTACATTTCATGAAAAGGCTACAGAAGAACCATACCTACACTTGAGTGATTTCAACTCGATATGCGCACTCATATCGAGTCAAGGTTTTACTGCGGAAGAGGTGAAGATGGTAGTATTCCAGTTTAGTTTGAAAGATGCAGCAAAGCAGTGGTTTTTATCGTTGCTATCAGCAAGTATTTTCACATGGGGAGACTTGGCACAACAGTTTTTAGACGAGTATTAAACCTCCCAGAGAACCATAGAGGCCCGCAACAACATTCGAAACTTTCAGCAGATCACCGGTGAAACTAATTTATATGAATCTATCCAAATGTTTAAATGATTGTTGACGACTTGTCCACATAATGGGATTACCTTATGGGAATTGATAAAGGCATTCCATGATAATCTCTCAAATGATGATGTCCGTGATCTCCAAGCCCCCACGAATGGATCTTTTCTTGCAAATGACGAAAACGAGGATTGGGGACATTTGGAGAGACACGCGAGTAATTCAAAGAGACAAGCACAGTCGAACAGGATGTCAAAAAGTAGTTAAAAGTCATGGGTCAGATGATAGAATGGATACATTGGAAAAGAAGATGGATAGGTTGTTGGTTGCAGGTGTACAAGGAGTGGGAAATTCGGGAAAAAACATATCTGGTATGTGAAGGTTGTAGTGAGTTAAGAAACGAGTTGTGGGGTTGCACAAGAGGAAAAAACTGAGGAAGAAGAAGTCAATTATGTGCAGGGTGAAAGGAGATACAATAACATGAATTCGAATACCTAACATCCGGGCCTCAGGAATCATCCAAACTTCAGCTATGGAAACCCGAACACACAACAGAACCCGAATTTTCAGGGCAGTTCTCAGAAGACAGGTTATCAGTCGAACCAGAAACAGTACGACAATAGTTCGGGCAGCGGTCAGAGTGGGTACAATCAGAGAGATTCGGAGGGTTACAATAAAGGTTATCAAAAGAGTTATCAGTAGGGGCAAGGGAATTCGTCTGGTAAAAAAGAGGAGTCGGTTAAGGGTGTGATGGAGTTATTGAAGCAAATGAATCAGAGGATAGAACCAAGAGAAGGCAAATGCTACAAGATATAAACAAGTGAGTCAACTGGCTGAAGAAATGGCAAGCCTAAGGCGAAATCCATCCAAGTTACCGAGTGACACCTTGAAGAATCCTAGCCATCAGAATAACAGTTCTTCCAGCGGAAAGAACTCTCATATTAACCAGGTATGTAACCTTCAGAATGGTAAGGTTTATGATAACGGGGTGAACACCATCATCCTTTGTTGAAGGATGGTGGAGATTTGGGGAAAAATGGAAACAGTGATGATGTGGTGGAGATTATACCAATAAATAAATCGAAAAAGTCAATTAATGAAAAATTAAGCGAATCGGTAAAAGAAAAAGAAACACCAATCATCAAGGAGATGGGGGCCACGGGTAAAACCGTTCTGTTTCCTCAGGCATTGGTGATTCCCGCAACATCATCACCAAAGAAGAGGGGCCCACAATAGGAGGAAATGTGGGAAGTTTTTAAACAAGTAAAAATTAATTTACCCCTCATTGATGCTATTAAACAAGTCCCCGCATATGCTAAGTATTTGAGGGACTTGTGTACTCAAAAGCGAACTCACAAGATGCCCAAACAGGTCGACTTAACAGCTAATGTGAGTTTAGTTTTGACCGGAATCCTCCCACCCAAGTTACAAGATGCAGGAACGCCAATAATACCCATTCAAGTGGGTGATTTTAAAATGACAAGGGCATTGTTAAATCTTGGAGCGGGGGTGAGTATTCTCCCGGGAACCTTATACGACCAATATGATTTTGGTCCACTTAGAAAAGCCGACACCAACATGGTGTTAGCGGATTTGACACTTAAGCTTCCTAGGGGAATTGTTACTGATGTGATTGTTATAATCGAGGATTTTTATTACCCGGACGAATTTCTGGTTCTAGATTATGTTATAGTTGACCCAAAAAGGCAACCGAACGTGATTCTCGGAAGGACCTTTTTTGGAACAGCTAATGCTTTAATAAACTATAGAACTGGTGTAGTTAACATGGCTTTTGGGAATAAAAGTCTTAGATTGAATGCGTTTTCAAACGTATCAAACTCTCTAGTGAGTGATGAATGCTTTCCGGCTGATATCATTGACGGGTTGAATCATCATGAAAATGAGGAAGATGCAACAGAGGAGTGTGTTATTTGTTGCAGGACTGTAGTTGAGCATTCACATCAGTTGGAGAAGGAAGAAAAAGAGGTGGAAATTTATGCTGCAGGCATCGGAAAACCGCCATGGTCTCAACAGGTTGAAAAATTATCGGACACTATCGACTCCAAATTGAGTCCATCACTTGAGAGTCCACTGGCAGTTGAGTTGAAAGAACTCCCAAAACATCTCAAATACGTGTTTTTGGGAGACAACAATACTTTACCCGCCATCATAGCTTCAAACTTAAAAGAATCTCAAGAAAAGGCTTTGATGGAAGTATTGAAAGAGTATAAAGAAGCAATTCGATGGATGATTGCAGACTTGAAGGGAATTAGTCCGTCTATCGTGATGCATAAGATTATCACAGATCCCGAGGTGAAACCCGCACACGATGCACAAAGACGGTTAAATCCGAATATGCGGGAAATTGTGAAGAAAGAGGTCTTGAAGTGGTTGGATGCAGGATTTATTTTCCCGATCTCGGATAGAACTTGGGTAAGTTCAACGCAAATGATTCCAAAAAAAGCAGGTATTCAGATAACCCGTAATGAAAAAGGTGAAGAAATTGCTACTCGACCGGTGACCGGGTGGCGGATTTGTGTTGACTACCGGAAATTAAACACCGCGACATCCAAGGACCATTTCCCTTTACCATTCATTGACCAAATCATCGAAAAATTATCAGGCCAGATATTTTATTGCTTTTTAGATGGCTACTCGGAGTACAATCAAGTTGCTATCCACCCGATAACCAACATAAGACCACTTTCACGTGTCCATACGGTACTTTCGCATATAGACGAATGTCTTTTGGCTTGTGTAATGCCCCGGCCACCTTTCAAAGGTGCATGATGAGTATCTTCTCAGATATGGTAGGGGAATCACTTGAAATTTTTATAGACGATTTTTCTATTTTCAGCTCATCTTTTGATTCATGTTTAAATGAATTAACAAAGGTTTTAAAAAGATGTGTGGAAACGAATTTGGTCTTAAGTTGGGAAAAAAAGCCATTTCATGGTTCAAGAGGGAACGGTTTTAGGTCATGTCATCTCGAGTAGGGGGATTGAGGTTGACCGGGAAAAAATTAATGTCATATCTAATTTGCCACCGTTGAGAAATGTTAAAGGAATCCGGTCATTTTTGGGACATGCCGGATTTTACCGATGGTTCATTAAAAATTTTAGTTTCATCAAAAAACCATTGTGTAATTTTCTTTTAAAAGATGTGCCATTTGGTTTTGATGAAGATTGTTTAAATGCATTTAACGTTCTTAAAAACAATCTGGTTGAGGCCCCAATTTTGCTATCACCTGATTGATCACTTCCATTTGAAATTATGTGTGATGCAAGTGATTATGTGGTTGGGGCTGTTTTGGGTCAACGGGTGGATAAGAAACCTGTTGCCATATACTATGCAAGCAAAACCCTTTCTGATGCTCAAATAAACTACACAACTACAGAAAAGGAGTTGCTCACAGTAGTATGTGCTTTGGATAAGTATAGATCTTATATTTATGGGAGCAAGGTTATTGTGTTTTCAGATCACAGCGCTGTTAAGTATCTGATGGAGAAGAAGGATGCAAAGCCACGCTTAATTAGATGGATTTTGTTGATCCAAGAGTTTGACGTGGAGATCCTTGACAAGAAAGGGAACGAGAATGTGGTTGTTGATCATTTGTCTAGACTAACGGGTCAAGAGGAGGACAATACCAGGGCAATAAATGAATCATTCCCGGACGTGCAATTGTTTGCTGTTTCTACATTACCATGGTATGCTGACATCATAAATTTCTTGTTGCAGGCACCTTCCCAGAATTTTGGCCCAAGAAAAAGAAACATCAATTTATGTCTAAGGTGAAACAATATGTGTGGGAAGACCCAGATTTGTTCAGGATTGGGGCTGATCAAGTCTATCGGAGATACATTCTAGAGGAAGATATTTGAAGTGTGTTTTCACACGCACACTCACTCGCATGCGGTGGACATTTCAGCGGGCTGAAAACGGGTCATAAAATTTTAGCTTGCGGTTTTTACTAGCCTAGTTTATATAAAGATGCAGCAGAATATGCTAAGAACTGTGTGAGATGTCAACAGTTGGGTAGCATTTCCAGAAGGAACGAGATACCCATGCAACCAATCCTCGTTGTGGACATCTTTGATGTTTGGGGGATTGATTTTATGGGCCCGTTCCCAAATTCCTTCGGGAATTACTATATTTTGGTGGCGGTTGATTATGTTTCGAAATGGGTTGAAGCAATTGCCACCAAAACAAATGACCATGCCGTTATTTGTAAATTTGTCTAATCAAATATTTTCTCGAGATTTGGCATCCCTCGCATTATTATTAGTGACGGGTTTTCCCATTTTAAAAACTTTAATTTTGGCAAATTACTTAAACGGTATGCTGTAAACCACCGAATAGCCACACCATACCGTCCTCCAACGAGTGGTCAGGTTGAGGTATCTAATAGACAAATCAAAGAAATTTACAAAAAACGGTAAGACCCGATAGAAAAGATTGGTCAATAAAGTTAAATGATGCTTTATGGGCTTACTGTACTGCTTTTAAAACGCCTATTGGTACCACCCCCTATCGGTTGGTTTACGGAAAAGGATGTCATTTACCTGTGGAACTTACCCATCGTGCTTTATGGGTCGTGAAAAATGTTAATCTAGATTATGAGTGTGCAGGTAAAGAAGGAAAGTTGAATATATGTGAATTGGAGGAGTTGCGGGATAAAGCGTATGAGTGCGCGTCAGCTTATAAAGACCAGATGAAACAAGTGCATGATGCAAAGATAAAGATGAAGACTTTTGAAGAAGGACAACGGGTTTGGTTATATAACTCGAGAGCAAAACTATTCCCGGGTAAGTTGAAGAGTAAGTGGATGGGACCGTATCAGGAAAAACGTGTTGGTCAGTTTGACGAGGTCGAAATTGAGGATTTTGACGACCATCTGAGGCAGGTAGTGAATGGTCATCGGTTGAAACCATATTTGGAAGATGCGGACTTGAATAAGAGCACGCATGAGTCGGTGGTGAGCTTTATAGCTCCTTCACCATCATATTCAGCCAAGTGATAAGGGCCAGGTAACGTCGGGCTGTAGACTTTAAATTCAGGGCTTCTCCGGAGGCAACCCGAGCGTTTTGTTTTTGTTACTCTTATTCTTTAAAAATATATATATTTTTTTTACCGTGGACCGTAGCTTACGGTCGGATCGTAGCTTATGGTCTGTGCTAACTGCTTTACGCTACATTTTGTGTGTAAGTGACCGTAGCTTACGCTACCCCGGCCGTAGCTTACGGTCGGGGGTATTTTGACTTCCGAAAAATAATAATAATAATAATAATAATAATAATAATAATAATAATAATAATAATAATAATAATAATAATAATAATAATAATTATAGTAAATACTTAAATAAAATAAAAGAAAATAATATAACAACTAAATCAATTAACCTCCACCACAAAATTTAACCTACCCATCACCACCTCTTATTTCTTTCTTTCTTCTTCATCTTCTTCTACCTCTCCTTACTACCAAGAACACTCACAGCCCTAACTCCCTCAATTCCTACCCAAATCTCTTGATTCCGGACTCTAAACTCATTATTTTTTCGAGAGGAACTCACCTGTGGTGTCGGTTTTCATCAATGTTTGCTCGATTTTTGCCGGATTCGTGAGGGTGTGAAGAACCCTAAAAATCAAGTTTAGGGATTTTCAAGTTTAAGTGTTTTTTATTGTAATTGAAGCTTAGGAAATCAACTCTTATCACTAAAAAGATATGTATTTCACTTGATTTTATATTGATGAAGCCTAAAGTTTTTGATGAAGTTCAAGTTTTACTTTATGCATATTGTTTGAGGTTAGGGATTGTTATGGTGATAATGTCTCCACACTTGTAAGATTATATTTGTTAAGGGATTAGTTATGGGTGTTATGGGTTATAATGATTTGGTTATGATGGCTTGTTGAAATTTTACAAGATGGAAATTGATAATAAAGTGATTGATGTTTATATACTTAATGGAGCATGTTTATATACTTAATGGAACATGTTTATATACAAGTTAGAGTTAGAAATGGTTTTATAAACATTGATCAACAAGTCATACACCCATAACCAACAAGTGTGGGGATGTTTGGAGGGGTTTATCATGTTATTTGACTTGCATTGTTTGCTTGATTGTGATTGTGTAGGATGTGAAGGACCGGTGATACTAGAAAAAACCCACCAAGGAACAAAGGGAAAGCTGCCTCATCGTCGGCCGACCCACCGCCATTGCCCAAGAGAAGATTATTTTGTGGGATTATGAGGATGATGATGAGCCCATGCAGGAATCGTATGAAGATGAAGGAATGGTGCCTCCCCTTAAGCCAATTTGAGGTGGGGGGCCGCTATCGGTAATGGATCCGTATTGGCAAGCGGAGTTATATAATGATGATATAGCAAAACTGAAAAACAAAATAGATGGGTTTATGTGTGAGAAACGTTTTTCGCAGAATCTATTGAGGCCGTTTGGTATCGTAACCATGTTTGAAAACTGGGTTGGGAGGTAGCGTTGAAGTGTTATGATAATGAAGTTAAGCGGATTTACATGGATGCGATTCAAGAGTGGGTTGCCTCGTTGAGAGTTGATTGGGGAAATAATCCGAACAAAATAATGAGGTTGATTGGAAAAGAAAATAACAAAGAGGTGGTTATGTCGTTGGACACCTTGCAGAGGATAGCTTCATTTGATTCTAAACCATCCAGAGAGTATGTGTATCCCTCAAAAGATGATTTGTATGTAAACCCGGATAAAAATCCGTTGTACAAGAGAATGAAATTGGATATTTTTAAACAGCGACTTGCCCATAAAATGATTTGAAACAATCTGAAGTTGCAAGCGAGGTTGTTGTTGTTGAGGGTGATGGTCTTTAATGTAATGCCGAAGCGAGGTGACAACACTCAGGTTAGAAAATGGGAAATTCCAGTGTTGCATGCATTGATGACGGGTACACCAAAGATTTCGTACCGGTATTTGGTTATGATGAATATCTGGAGGGCAAGAGAGACGAAGTTAAAGTTACTTATCCCACACTGTCGTTTGATTACAGCTTTATTGAAGGCAAAGGGAGCGATTCGAGCGGATACACCAACGCTTGAGAAGTATTCGCGTCATTTTGATAACAATCAGTTGCAGAAAGAGAATTTGATTTATCATGTGGAAGGAGGATATGTTTATCTCCAACATTTTGATACACAAGTGCAGCTGAAGGCATTGAAGAGTGGGTATGGTGAGGATGTGATTCAGGAACCATATGTGTTTTTTTCTGGATACTCGTGGTCATCAGGCTCCACGATGGGCAGTGAGAAGTGATCGGGGGAGTTCATCGAGGCAGCCACAACAAGCACCAACTCAACTTCCACACGAGATGGTGCAAGATGATGAAGGAATGGTTGACTGGTTACAAGCTTCAAGGCCACCGGTCTATGGTAGTTGGGGGTAGTGAGTTTCAATACATATTTGACCAACAGAATCGGAACGCAAAGATGCAGCGGAGAGAGACCCGAAGATTGTATGACTGAATGGAGTCGTGGAATCAAACACACACGTATAACTGGCATCAAGAAATCAATGATCGATATGAGGATGATCGCTAGAGTCGGGCACATACAGCGTGGCATAGGGGTAAGCTGGTGGTGGATAATCCACTGATTATTGAATACTCTTCCTTGGGGCTGTTTGACGGGAGTACACACTATCTACCACCTCAGATTCATCATTCGAGGTGGGTGTATCCTCCTTTAGATGCAGCTCAGAATGCTGGTGCGGGAAGTAAGTCAGATGCGTTTAACTTCTCTGGTGTCATGAACACTATGTGGTCTATCTTTGGTGACCCGCAGCCGCCATATTTTTGAGCACTCCCTGATCTGCTGATCAAGTCCATGTGCCTCTCTCTATCTTTTATGTTTTGTTGACTGTTTAATAATTGTGTTATGGGTGGTCGGGTAACGTGATGAACTTTCGGGTCGTGTAGTTGATGCTAGTGTCTGTGTTTATGTTTAAAAACTTTATGTGTTTTATTTTATGGTGTGTAACTTTATTTGAATCCGGAGATGGGTAGTTGGTTATCCCTCGAATTGCAACTGGTATGAATATCCCATGTTTGCATCTATTTTTTGAAAATCTGAGTTACATTGAGGGTAATGTACATCTCAAGTGTGGGGATGGAGAAATTAAAATTTTTAGCCTTAAAGTAGCTTGATTGTGTATAAAAGCTGGAATTGTAACTTGTTAATTGTTAGTATTAATGTCAAGTAGAGGTTTTTGATCATGGTCAGTTTTTAAGCTTCTCGAAAGTCTTCCCATGCAAATGTTTTTCAAAAATAGAAAATTAAAATGAACCGTTTAGATGGGGATAACGAGTCATGGGGACATGTACACATGTTTCATGTCGGCGGCCTAATTCCTCCGGTATGTGTGTAATATTTTCCTTATATATAATACACATTTAATATATAGTATATACACATGTCATTTGAGTGCCATTATAGAGAGTAACCAGTATGCCCATAATATCTAGAACTTGGTTGTCTCATGCATTTTGAGATCTTAGTTTGCATGAATGCAAAAGTGATAGAGGCAATTAGGTTAAGCCTCGTCTGGATAAGTGAGAGTGTGGGTATTCGGGGTTGGGCCTCATACGTTATATATATGAGCGTGGATAATGAGAGGGGCGGGGGGTTGGTTCCCTTATAAAATATTATTGGACCAATTCTTTCATTCAATCAACCCCGGTGTTATATTGCGAGACTATCCGGTTTAATAGGTTTCTTTGTAATTGTTTTAGTATGTATCAATATAATGTATTAAGCATTATGTTTATTATGCTTGAAAAAAAAATTTGTGTTAAAGCTGCAATATTCAAGTATTATGAGTTTGAAAAAAAAAGAAAAAAATATGAAAAGTCAAAGAAAAGCTCAAAAAGAGTCAATGTTCTAAGTCAGTATTTGTTGTAAATGAAGGTTAGTGAGTTTGTTTAGTTGTTTAGTAATTGGAATACATTTGTCATTGTTTATGTCAGTTGCTTATGTCAGTATTATTTAGTTGTTTTGTAATAAGTCGGATCGGATCGTCTGAGCTACTTCAAAAATTCCCTTCCATACCCTTACACTTAGCCCCATTACAACCCGTTTTAAGCCCTCTTGATTTGCATTTGTGTCAAAACATTTATATGGGTGGAGATATGACTTGCTTCCAAGCTTATTACTTTGTGGTCATACATGGTACAAAGGGCAAAGAGATACAAGCACATCTTTTGCTGGTCCGGATATTAAACCGAGAGGAGAGGTATTATATTATGAGGGGTATGACCATGTGTGCCTTAACCGGAAACAAAGTACACTCGTTTGGGCTGTTTCAAAGTTTTAAAATGTATCATTAAATTATTTGGTGGTTTATCAAACCTTGACAGTGTCAGTTCTTGGGAATTGGGTATGACCTAATACCTCACTAGTGTTAATACTGATAATTGATGAACCGTCGATCGAGGTGTATGTGTTGCATGAGAGTTTGCTTGAGGGCAAGCAAAAGATAAGTGTGGGGATGTGATGTGTGGGTAAATATATATGTATTAAGTGTGTAAATTTGTGTGTTTTGATTAGTTATATATTGTAAACACGATTACTTTGAGTGTGTTTGTGGTAACAGGTGTGTGGAGCTTAACGGAGCTTAAAGAAGCAAATTTGCGGCATTCATGATGGAGTAGAAATGAAAGTAATGATCTATAGGATGATAGAGAATTGAAATACGAAGACGTGGCCGCAAACGGGGAGGAAAACATAGTTGAAATGAAGATTTTAGGAAGAAAACAGTGTTTTGGCCTAGCAGTGACCGTAAAGCAGAGTTCAATGACCGTAAGCTACGGAGGCCAGACCGTAGCTTACGGTCTGGTTAGACGGAAAAAGGGATTTTGCGTGATTTTCTTCTATATTTAAAGCCCTAAAACCCTAAAGTCGATTGTATTCAATATTATTCAGTTTTGGGACTTTTTGGAGGCGATCTTACACCACCAACACTCAGCCTAATCACAAGATTGATCCATGAACACCTTTTCCAACACAATCATCAAGAGTATGAAGATCGAGATGCTAGGGATAAATGCTTCATAACCATCTCTGGGTGTAGGGTTGAGTTGCATGTTAGGTTTTGCTATTTCATACTTTAACTTTGGATTTGTAATTGATTAATCATTCGGTTGATCAATTAATTGTGTTTGCTTTGTCCTTTAACGGTTTTTATTAATTGATTGCTTAATCTTTTGTCAGTTAATTGATTTGTGGTCATCAACAATTAGGATTAAGTTCTTTTGTCATTGACCCGTTTATCGTTAACCATATTATTGATTTTGTGTTTCAACAAGTAAAACCGATTATCAAATAGATTTTCATTTAGCCGTGTCAATTGTTTGGATTCAATTCTGACGATCAACACAGTCAACGTTAAGTCTTTTGGTTTACATATTTTATAAGAAACCGTCCAAAGAAGTTTATCAATTCTTTATCTTGCTGCAAAACCCGAACCCTGGAGTTTGGTTATTTTTGCATCATTGTTTACAAACTACTCAATTAAATCGCTTGACATCGTTTGTCCACTTTAAATATTTTTATTATAAAATTCGAGTTTCACTTGCACTTTCCACTGATTCCCTGTGGATTCGACACCTTACTTGTCCTAGCTAGTAAAGGTGTTTTATAATGATTGACCTTTCCATATCGATCATACACCCACCTAGTATACTAATTTCAATTACTTACAAAAATAAGAAAAAATCACATAGGTCATATTTTTATTAACGGGTCTTATCATGTTTTAGACTGGTGCTCTAATGCTCTCCAGAAATTTCTTAAGCTTTCAAATCATAGGGAGGAGCTTCATCTTGGTAGAGAGGGGTAAATTATGTTACATATGTTTTCTTACTTTGTATTGAACTATTAATGAATTTTAGGACCTATTTGTCTTACTTTTTTTCGGATTTAGTAAGAGTAGTGATGTCGTGCCACAATAACATACTAAACTCTTACTTCAATGGTTCCTAATGTTATTAAGACGTCAATGTGGTATATTCAAGTGTTTTCATCTAAGTTATATGTTTTAAAGAGCCTTTCGCCCAATAACCTCACAGATATTATTAGGGTCTGCCACCCTCCTTTCATATATATTATTAGGGTTTGCCACCCTCCTTTCACATATATTATTAGGGTCTTCCACCCTCTTACCATACAACCATACATTATTTATTCATATTTATATTTATATACTTTCATGCATACTCTTAACATTTTCTATATCATTCATATATCATTCATACATCATTCATAACACATTCACATATCATACACTTACCACTTAAGGTAAGTGTAATAACATTTCACATCAAGTATGCACACATCTCCGAAAACATAATAAGAAAATGGGGCTAGAAACTCACATGTGTCGTGTACCTCTCATGTTAAATGTAATACCCCTCCTTAGTTGTGCACGGCTAACTGTGTATTAATTATAAGTATTAATTAACTACATCTAACTATATCAAACTTCTAGGTTAGTGTAACCCCTAGCTACGGGGGTTCGGGGGCAGCGCCTCTGGCAGTGGGGTGGCAGCCCCTAGCTGGATCCAATAGGCAAAACTTCTGGCTGGGTTCGAGCTGCGAGGTGAGCTTGGAAAAAAGTATTTTCATTAACAATCCTTTACAAAAAATTCATCGAAAAGCAGAAGTTTGAACAAATCGAATAAAACCATAATTTTAATCGAGTCACAATTCTAATCGAATCACCATTCTATTCGAATCGCAATTCTAATCGAATCACAATTCTAATCAAATGACAGTTCTAATCGAATGACAGTTTTAATCGGATCGCAATTCTTATCGAATCACAATTCTAATCGAAGTGCTTATTCTAATTAATTCGAATCACTGATTCTAATCGAATCACAATTATAATTGAATCGCTGATTCTAATCTAATCGAATCGAAAGGTAATTCCAATCGAATCGAATTACTCATTCAATTCGATTCCTTTTTCAAATAGATTCGTTTACCTTTTATTTGAATCAAGTTCCTTAAGGGCTTGATTCATCTCTGGTTTCCATTCTCATCACTTTCCATCATTTATTTTCATCTCGTTTTGCCTGTCTTGCATAAGAAACGAGCCTTGGGCTATACCCACAGCGTTTTCTTGCACTAACCCGGTCCAAACGTTACTCGTTTTTCTCTTATCATTCCAAACATCTTGTTGATGTTTAAGTTAACAATTTTCTTACATAATAATGCTTGATTTGCCATAGTATCAAATATTAGGGCAAGCCGACCTCAAAAACTTAACCTATAATCTAAAATGTACCTTTTAGGTTTGGATTTGCTTCGGCTCAGATTCAACATGTGAATCTAGACATGTTTCTTGCTTCATTTGATGAAGATTCAAGCCGAACATACTCCTTCTTCACTTCAGATCTGGTTCGAACGGTAGGAGGATGTTTGTTTGTGTGTTTTTGAGTGTGTTGAAGGCTAGAAGATGGGAGTGAGGGTTTTAGGGAGGTTTAAGGGGATTTATATACCCTTAATCCCATGGACCTTAGGCCCATCACCATCCCTTATTCCATCTTTTATTGTCCATGCCACACTCTATTATTTTATTTAACTCAACTAAATAGTATTAAGTAACAAAATTCTTTTATTTACTCTTATGAAAAGCAGGATGTTACAGATTTCAGGTAATCGAGCATTAAAGAGTGTGGTTTGAAACTCTAGTATAAGCATTGGCAAGACCCTGTGCGACTAGACTTGGTTGATGGTCAAATAGGAGACGAAATGGTGATAATTCAAGCCAGCGTCTTGTTCCCATATCTTCCAGCATATTCGATATAATGTCGGTGTCAAGTTTTATATGGATGCGTGCTTAACGCCAATACTAGCATCCCCGATGCCGATGGTTCGTTTTAACTGCGTAAATCATGGAAACTAACAATTTGACCACAATTTACTAGGGGTTTCGGCTCCAATTCGAAATTAAAGAGTTTCAAGGAAATATTGAGACTTCTTGCACCATTGGAGATTATCACTTGGCATCTACTTAAAGATTGAAAAAACAATTTCAAAGTATTAGAAAAATGATTTCCACCACCATGAGAGGCTAATCCACCCATAATCATTCATGGGTGTAAAGTTCTGTAAGTTTTAGGGTGTAATGTGTATCTATGAGTTGAGTCAACAAATTATGTAATCAACTAGGTTGGAAAACAAGAATTGAGTAACTTTGTATTGTTATGTACTTGCACCAGACCTCATAAGATTATAATTGCTATGATTCATCATTTTTGTTGGGTTTGTGAATGTTCTTACTCTATATTGCATACATTTTTCCCTAATTCTTATTTTGAAGGTTTTCTTTGCACCATTTACTTGTGATAGATGAATATTGATGTCTTTCATTGTGAATTGTTTGCTACACCTAAGGATCAATGTGATTACATGAACTCATCTTCATAGTGTGCTATTACCCAAATTGCTTATAGAATTTGAATCATGGGTGCAATTCATTCACAACAATTGTTTACAACTAAAATTTAGGTTTTAAAATTTGTTATTTGTTTCCATTAAAACATGACAATGAATCCTCTTATTTTAAATTAAAGAGTTAAGTGCCATTTTAGTACCTGTGGTTTGGCCAACTACGCTACTTTAGTACCGATTCATTATTTTGTGCAAATGGCTACCTCAGTTTAAAAAAACTTGCATTTTTAGTACTTTTTTCTAATCCCGTCTATTTTTTCCGTTAAGTCAAGGATAATTTAGTAACTTCGTTATTTTCTTTGTTTTTTTCTTTTCTTTTAAACACTTATATCTTGTAAACCTAAATCCCCAAATCATAACACAAAAATCCAAATCCTAAATCCCCAAACCCTTTCTCCATATCATCATAGGGTTTGAATTTTTACGATATTTGGGTACTTAGAATTTGGATTTTAATGTTATGTGATGACCGTCGTTTGAGTCAATCAAAAACCTAATTAAACTAAATAGTTAAAGCAAGTAAGGTATCGTATCACAAAGAGTATGTAGTCAATGCAATTCGTGTACAGATTTAATATTATGAAGTGCTAATGATTAGTGCTGATCACACACGCAATTTAAGTGAATTTAGAGAACTAAGCACGAACAAGTAAATGGGTATTAAGCAGTTAATAAAGCAAATCACACCCGGGAATTCAAGTAAGCAATCTACGGTAATATCATGCAACCTAACAGATAAATTAATAATGATTAACTACAGACTGATTAATCAGACAGAACCTTAGACATCAACAATCACTTTACACACGGCACTGGTTATCAAACGGTCCTTGCCAGTGTGACTCAGATAAGGCTAATTATATGTTTTATTGTATTCAATCTAATCAAACAACCAAATGATCAATTATCTAGCAACCGATAACAGATCGTTCAGACTAACGTAAACCTAAACCGACCGAACACACAGAAATAGCAAACATCAATAATCATATATCAATCATCAATAATTATACACAAGTGTTCTTAATCACATGAGAAAAACTATAAAGATTACAAACTATACATCCCGGGTGCGATTCTAGGAAATTAGCCGAGCCTTGACATCATCAAATCTTCGATACAGATGATATGGATCATGCGAAAGGTCTTGGCACAAGCTATGATGGTCAAAATCGCCTCTATGGACTGCTGGAATCGCCTTTTTTCGTCAAAACGGAGTTAGGGTTCTTGAGAATGAAAAATATTATTTAAACCTAAAATTCCCTTCTACACCCCCCATCGCGATACGCGATGGGCCATTGAAGACCTCATCGCGTGTCGTGATGGACAAAAAAGTCAACATATATATTTTTAACCCATCGAGGTACGCGATGGGCTTTCATCCAAGCCCATCGCGTATCGCGATGGGACTTGTCACCAGCAAAAATCCATATTGTGTCTCGTTTCGTGTGCTGGAAATCTCGGGTCTTCATTCCGTGTCACAACTGGTCCATATTAAGCACTTTAACACCTGTGACCTGAAATCCAATAATACACGTATGAAGTATCGATAGTTCTAGAATAAACAGTTAAAACTAAACAATAAACAACTAAAACATATACAAATTAACCGAGCATCACATCCCCACACTTATCTTTTGCTTGCCCTCAAGCAAAAATCTAAAGCAAACATCAACCTCCATCATAGGTTTGTAGATTATCGCCATTAATACTAGTAAGGTTTAAGGTCATACCCAGTTTCCCAAACTGACACTGTTTGTAGATTGACATCTCACAAATATGGTTAAGTGCTATAATAAAAATAATAGAGCCACCCAGACAAGTGTACTTTGTTTCTGGTTAAGGCACACATGCTCATACCTCTCGTAATATAACATCTCTCCTCTCGGTTTAATACATGGACTAGCAAAAGATGTGCCAGTATCACTCTGCTTTCAGTATCACTCATAAGCACATATTCATCCATCAAACTGCCTTGACACAAATGCAAATCAAGAGGTCTTAAAAGGGTTGTAACGGGGCCAGGTGTAAGGGTATGGAAGGGAAATAGTTAAGTAGCTCAGACGATCTGACCCAACTTATTACATAACATCTAAATAAACGAACTACTATACGAACTGACTGACTTATCATATAACATCTAAATAAGCAAACTAACATACAAACTGATTGCATATTTTTTTAAGCATAAACGAACTTAAACGAACTACAGAATATAAATAGACATCTTTTTGGATTCCCCCCCCCCCATTTTTTAAGCATAATAACGTGATGCTTAATAATGGAACAAATACAAATACAAAAACAAAAACATCACAAATAACCTAGTAAGCCGGATCGTCTTGTAACATCAAGTCGGGGTTAAACAAATGAAAAATAAGTCCAAGAAAGGTTTTCTAAGGGACCAAACCCCCACCCCTCACATTAACCATCCTCATATGTATAATGTATGAGGCCCCAACCCCCCAGTACTCACACTCACGCTCATCCAGACGAAGCTTAACCAAATTGCTTCTATCACTTTTGCATTTTGCCAACTACGATCCCGTAATCCATGAACATCAATGAAAGAACTCAAATGACATGTGTGTACTATATATTATATGTGTATTATATATATTTGGGTCAACTCACACACGTACCGGAGGAAAATGGTTGACGATATAAACATGTGTACCTGTCCCCATGACTCGTTATCCCCGCCTAAACGACCTCATTTTCAACTTCTCGTTAAAAAAATTTGTGAGTAAGACTAATGAGAAGTTGAAAAACAAACCATGACAAGAAACCTATGACTTGGCATTAATGGAAATATTTAACAGTTAACAACTTTGGTTTATGAACACTTTTTGAGGTACGATCGGGCTAAAATTTTTCAAATTTCCCCCATCCCCACATTTGAGGTTTACATTGTCCTCAAAGTTAAAATAGCTAAAACGATTAATGAACATTTGAGGGACGGGGTTGATATTGACTTTTTTGAGTATTAAGCAATTTTAAAATTCGGGGCTCAAATGTGGCGGTTCAACTAACAATTATACAATTACACTTTTAACGTTTAAAATAATAAAAACAAGATAAACTATGAAACTGCAATCACCTGATATCAACGGGACTAGAGAAGAACCAGTCGGCTCGTGAACTCTCATAAACACTCGTATACTCTCGTGTCATCCAATTACCAAACTGACAATCGAACCTGCAAAATCTCGAGATGTGTAGAAGCAAGCTTCTCACAAGTGTAAGACATAGGTCTTTTAAGAGTTATGAAAATGAATATTTGTTTATTTTATTAAAACACTTACCGAGCCAAATTAATTCGTTTCATAATAAATTCTGTTAAATTAGTTAAAAACATTAAAAGACCTAACTCACTTTCGTAGGAATCATGATTGCATTTAGCGTATGCAACAAGCCCTGTAAACCCCCCGGTAGCTCGGGAGGACGAGTGGGGTCTCGTGAGGGTTTATAGCGAACTACACCACAAAGTTTAGTTACAACAAAATATACAAATCAAATAAACACAGCAGCCATCAAAAGATATATACATAAGCCCCCAACTGGTTACCCATACAGTATTCCCCCTAAGATAATATAATATAATACAGACCAAGAGAATAATAAAAAAAATAAAGTAAAAAGGTAATCAAAAACTACTGTGCTGATGGATCATCCTCTGCACCATCCTGCGGATCCACTGGCTGCTCCACTGTAATGATTAATGACTGTGGGAGTGGTACCTGTGAAGCAACAAATAATAAATTAAAGTAGTCATCATGGCGGGCCAGGTGGGCCCGCGTCTCCTCCTGCTGTGCCAGAACCGCCTCTAAAATCTGTTGCTGCTGCTGATAAATCATAGCCAATGTGACTGGCTGCTACGGCTGCCGTGAGGAAGATGATGACTGTCGGAGTGGGTGCTGCTGCTGAGGTAGCATAATGTGTGGAGTCAGAGTACGCTGCCTACGTGTCGGAATACCCCTCTGTAGTGAAACTGCAGCCTCTGATCCCTCTGGTGGTGGTGCCTGTGGACCCTGTCGGACCGGGACTAAAGCCAGTGGATTATGGTTGTCAACGATATCGGCCCGACGAGCCTCCAATAATCTAAAAACGCTTGTAGCTGGCCCCACCGTAAAATATCTGAACGGATAACGCTCAAATACACCAAGTCGCTTGGCGATCCTCGTAATATAAGGCCCTAAGGCTAAGCATGCCGATGATCCCTGTAAACTGCGACCTCGTGCAAATGACGTGAGCAAGAGCATCGCCACATTGGTCGGTAGGCTGCCAATGATAGAATATAAACACAGCAGATCTAAGTTGCTGCACTTCTCGTGGCCCGAATGTCGGCCCACGAGAGTACAGGCAATGATCCTGTGGATGTAGCGATGGACGGGGTCCCTAAAAGACGACTCCACAACAGCACTGGAGTGGGCCTCGTTGGCGATCTCCGCCCAATACTGGCCGAGCTGGGTCTCCGTGAGCCAGCGCTCACGAGGTGCCTACTGATGTGTTGTGTAACCACGGATACTCTGCAGGAAGTCAGCAGCCTGGACCTGCTCGGCCGTATAAAATCTAGTGGCCACAGAGAAATCAGGGACAGGCATCTCGTACAGATGCCGTCCCAGTTAGAAGGATACCACGCGTGCCTCACTGAAGTCCTTGGGAGAAAAGTCAAAGGTCGAGTGAAACTCACCTGTGAGCTCGAAATAAGGAATCGACTCACACGCGAGCACAGCTGCCCACTGACCTGTCAATAGTGCGCGTACCTAGACGTCAACACCCAAATCGTGTAGCAATGTCCAGTCAAAAGAACGGTGGTGAAGTAGCTGCATATGTCGAATCCTCTGAAATCTAGTATACACATTTGATGTTAAGAAGAATCGAAGGACCTGATGTGGACGACGTCCATCTCCCATAATATCCACTGGATCGATTCCAGGGACAATCTGCACCTCGTCGCTATCGTAGCGTATGACGCGAGGCTCAGTCCGCTGCCTCTTGCGTCCGGCTGGCGAGGACTCTGGTGCACCAGACATATCTGCAAAATCAAGAAAGTAGTTAGATATGTCAACGATCGATGTGGCGACGACCATATAGCAATTCGGTCGCGGTCGTCCCACGCAACAAATAAATATTAAAATAATAATATATTAAAAATAAAAATAAATAAAGACGAAAAATTCGGGGACACCCGTTGCGTATTTCTAAAAACCATATTAACCCGCCCGAATGGAGATTGAGTACGGGCAGGTGTCCCCGCGACCCGACACAACTCGAAACTAGACAGACAAACGCATTCACAAACGGACTTTAACAAACAATAACAAACTAACAAGCTGCCTCGAAAAACATGCAAACGCGACACTCAACACTTCAGTGACAAAGAAGATGTGACAAATCGGGCTTTATGAATAAAATATTAATAAAATATTAATAACTTAAGTTCAAAATAAATATTTATCACGAACCGTCACTATCATTTATTTCAACATAAAATAATGATTTGAAATTTTGAACTATTAAAAACCCATGTTTGCACATAATCTCATCTAACGAAAACCGTCCTCCTAGAACAACCAAACACCCGGCAACCAAATTTTAGCATTAACACAATCAACAACAGTTCCAACAAACCCGACAATTCTCAAATTCCTAATAACGAAAAGACCAAGCCAAACTCTTAAACTCGATCACTAAATTCAACAAGATGAAATTTGAAACCCGCTAAACATCCCAACAGTCCCGCAAGCTGTGAACACACTAATCTCGACATAGACCCAATAAACTCACCCGAACAATATAATAATAATTAATTACCTCGATATCGACTCGGAACTGAAGTAATAATAATGACAGTGTGAAGGGCGGCGACGTTGGTAAGGACAACCGGTGATGGTGGTGGTTACAGTGAGATGGTGGTGGTAAGGAGGCAGTGGTGAATAAGGTGGGAGGCAGCAGTGGTGTGTTCGCCGGAGAAAGGAAGACGGGAAGGAAGACGGAAAGAATAGAAGAAGAAGAAGGAAATAAGAAGAAGAAAGTTTTATTTAAATAAAAAATTTTCGGGTCAACCATGACCCATCGCGATACGCGATGGGTCAAATGGGTGGCAATCGCGTATCGTGTAACATCGTGAAAATTTCGAGTTCAAAATGTCAACTTTCCAAAGTTAAGGGACTGAAAATGCCAAATTCCAAACCTTAGGGTTTAAAATGAAAATTCTGATTTCTTGTCCTATCGCGATATGCGACGGGACAAAAGAGTAGCCCATCGCGTACTGCGATGGGGCTACTGACACATCGTGACATGTGTGCCACGTGGCACACGGTGGCATCATATGCCGCCACGTGGCAACACTGCCACCACGTGTAGCCATGTTTCGCCACGTGGCGCAACGGCTGCCACGTGTCGCCACATGGCAGACCTACGCAGTGACTCAGCTGACCTGTAACATCCTACTTTCGGTTTTATTAATAAAATAAATTTTGTTATTTTATAGTGGGTCGTTATCGGTTTAGATAAATAAAATGCAAGATGGGCTAGTGTTGGGTAAATGAATATGGGTTATGGACTTGGGTTAGGAAAGAAAGAAGGTAAGACCATGGGCTTAAGCCCATGATCCATAATTATATAAACCATTAATCACCATTTAATCCTCATTCACACATATTCCATACACCACCAAAACACACACTTAAGCTTCTCTCTAGTTCTCTCTTTTCTCTCTAGCCGAAACCAAGAAG
Organism: Bidens hawaiensis; assembly: GCF_021521415.1. Taxonomy (NCBI): domain Eukaryota; kingdom Viridiplantae; phylum Streptophyta; class Magnoliopsida; order Asterales; family Asteraceae; genus Bidens; species Bidens hawaiensis. The sequence continues at coordinate 17,149 of NW_027499098.1, read as the reverse complement.
GAAACCGAGCACCGACCCGAGGTAATGATAGTTTAATATTTTATGAGCTAAACCCGTTAGATATAGTCACGAAACGATGAGTTGACACCGTTAAACTGTTTAAGTCACGAGATCCGGGTGGAATCGGGTATAAACCGAACCTATGATTAGCTTAGGGGTCACCCTAGCTCAGATCTGGATCGAACTGGACGAAAAACGGTGAAAAACGAGTTAAAACCTGTTTTTCTGACGTGTTCGCGGTTTTCCGGCGGCTTTCCGGCAATGGCGGCGCCGGAAAGGCGGCGCTTGAAAAGTTAATACGAGGTTAGGGGTTTCAGGGAATCTTCTGACATTCCCTGACCTAGCCCTAGTTCGCTAGGGAGTAATTGACAAATTAGAAGCAATTCGCTAGCTGATTCGTCTAATGGAATATAACGAACTAGCTTTGATTCGTGTACTAATTCGTTACGGAAAGACTGACGAACTAGCTTCAGTTCGTTAAGTCCAATTCGTTATGAGGACTGATTCGCTATAAGGGTTCAATTCGCCAAGAAGACCAATTCGTTAAGCAGACCAAACGAATATGGACCAATTCGCTAAAAACGCCAATTCGTTATGAAGTGACGAATTAGCCAGTTCGTTATGGAGGACAGAAGTAACGAATGACCCCCAATTCTCTAAGAGCATTTTAACGAATTAGAACTTTGAAAGAATGACAGAACAGTCCCTGGACTTATAAAAGAATGAATTAATTACAATTGAGCCATTGAACTTTTTAAGTTAGTAAATTAATAATGATTCAAAATTCTAATGGAAAATGTGTTAAGATAGTTAATGGAAATAAAATTTTTCCATTAACATTAATGGAAAATGTGTTCGGAATGACAGCTCGACCCTAGCCAGGGGCTCTGCCCCTTGGACCCTGCTAGGGGCTGCAGCCCCTAGACACCGCTGCCAGGGGCGCTGCTCCCGGACCCCCGTTCGTTGAGGGTTATAATTAGAATAGAAACGTGATGTGGCTAGTGATAGATAATTGATACGAGTAATTGTTATACAGTTAGTCGCGCACAGCTAAAGAAGGGAATAACTATTAACGGCGAACGTAACCGACTTCAGGTGAGTTTCTAGACCCATTCCTTGTTACGTTTTCGGGGCTGTGTGCATACTCGATGTGATTAGTTAATACACTTATCCTAAGTGATAAGTGTATGCCATATATGTATTATGTGAAATGTATGAATGGTTTCTTGTCGATACAAGAACGATCTCGGAATTACATGTATTGCCAGGAAATGGTTGATGTTATATGTATGTTGTAAGATGAAGAATGAATGATGTATGTATGAAACTTACGATTATGTATATGGAAAAGTATGTAAAAAAGGTATGGAAGAAAGGGTACCGGACCCTAATAATATCTGAGGATGAAGGGTACCGGACCCTAATAATATCAGAGGATGAAGGGCACCGAACCCTAATAATATCCGAGGATGGAGGGTACCGGACCCTAATAATATCCGAGGTATGTAGGGCGAATACTCTTTATAACGTAAGGTTAGATATGTATGTGTATGAAAGATTGATGTACATGTTAAGTATGTAATGCGTACCTACGGGCACGTGTATGTGTATGTAAAGTAAGTTATGTGATTAACTAGAACTCACTCAGCGTAGCTGACTTTTAGTATGCACGCAGGCAAATAGGTTGAGGCAGCTAGCATGATTGAAGACACATGGCATGGAATCGAAGATACTGGCATCTCGAAGAAAATGTTATGATGTTTTCAAAGACTATGTTTTATGTTTAAATAAATTTGAATGTTGTTAAGACAAGATTTGACAGTTTTGTAATATGTTATGGTTGAAGTTATATTCCGCGTAAAGTTTTAATTAACTCTGATATTTAGAACTGCGTTTATGAGTAAATCCAACACCAAAGTAGGGCTACCGGTAACGGGGCCTTACTTGACCTATATCGCAGTACGCGATAGGTCAGCCCAGAGACCCATCGCGTACCGCGATGGGAGCCCAAAATTTTCCTATAAATAGCAAGGTCTGGGATTTTATTCTTGGCACACCATTTCAGCTCACAACTTTCTCTCTCTAACATCTCTCTAAATCCCGACAATCGTATACTCGATCCACCTCGATAAGCGTGCCATATTTCCTTATAAAACGTCTCCCGATCCTCAATTTTCGTGTCGACGTTTCCTCGAAGTTCGTGCCACCCTCCACCCACATACGATCACGAAGGCGTTATTGTAATGGCAAGGAGTCTCGGAAAAACGTGCCGACAAGTGTTGAAGTTGGCATACCAAAGTTGATCAAGAAGTAAAGCGGCGTCAGAGTGATGCTCAATTTCGTAGGGTTTCCAATACACCAATAAGGTTAGGCGTAACGACAAATAAATATAATATAATATTATATTCAAGGCTTAAGCCTTAAGTCGAGGTTATACTCGATACCTCGATAGATGTGAAATAAACATAACAAAGAAAAGAATGAAAGAATGAATATTGTTAAATACGTATATATGTGTGTAAGTATATATGTATGCTCTTTGTTATGAAAATATTATTTAATGAATAATGAGTAATCTTAAATAATAAAAGACAATGATTACGTTTCTTGGAGAAGAAGAAACGTCAGGTTTCTATATAAACTAAAGGTTTATAAATTACTTTAAATTAAAGGTTTTTAAGTATAAAGAAAATGAACTAAAGGTTCATCGAGGTTGAGATATAAAATAAGACTAAAGGTCTTAAGCCGGATCGTGTATCCGACTAACAAATATTTATACTCGTACTATAGATGCGAGATAAAAAGGGAAAGACCATTGGACAGTGAGTGAAGCCGATCCCAAATAGACAAGGTGAATACGCCCCCAAACTTTTATAAACTTGTTTTTAAACGAGTCAAACATGTTATGTGAAATTGTTTACAAGGAACTACGTGTTCCTAAAACCGTTATAAATAAGGGTATAAACCTAGCCCTCAGGCTGTGGTATACGTATGTCTGGATCCTTACATAGGTGGTACTATGCGATGAATGGGCACATAGCACCACCCTTGGTCGTAGGACGCTCTCTTGCAGGGAGTACGACCTTATGTGTATATTTACGGATACTTAACTAAGTCGAACGCTGCGGTGTTTGCTGAGGTGACCTAGAGTAGAGGCTCGAATTTATAATGTGTTGTTTGACTTTATTATTCCTAAGCCACGATGGGCCGAGGCAGGCGTAGTCTCGAGGGGTAGTAAATTAAAAGAAAATATTTTTGCGTCAGCCTGTTCACCAGCATTCGTTGCTGACGTATTTTCTTACATTTTGCAGGTGAACAAGTTTAGCGATTGGAGTATCAAAGTGCTACTTATATATCCGATGGCTCGGGTTTATTTTGTAAACTTAATATATGGTGGTTTGTAATTATGAAACAAGTAATATTTTTGTAACAACTTAAACGGGTATTTATAATCCCGTCTTTTGAATATATGTAAATGTTATATTTCGATCCTTAAAGTTTTATAAGTCTTTCGCAAACTAACTCAACTCTGATTTATTTACAACTATGGTACCAACTGATGGTCGCACTCCTAGGCCTAAGATGGGGGTGTGACAGGTTGGTATCAGAGCCATCGATCTTAGCGAATTGGGTATCATAAAACAATACCCATGCTTCGATCCAAGTATCGGAAATAATTGTTTATGTGTTTTAGGGATAAGATAGGCTGGTAACCTTTCTTTCCCACTCCACATTCTAAACTACCCATAATATTAGATGTCATTCAAAGCTCATATAGAAGACTTTGTGCGCAAGGAAAAAGAGGCCGGAATCGCCGAACCTTATCCCAAAGACAACATGAGTGATGGGTATTATGAAGCATACTTCAACCAGGGATGAGGGTAATGATGCCCTGTGAAATTTTTCAGATGTCCCCAATAAACATTAAGATCACACAACCTTTGGAGGAAGATGAACCAGAAGAAGAGGAACCAGAAGAGGAGGAGGATCCTGAAGAAGAGGAGAACCCAGAAGAAGATGAGGACCTTGAGGAAGAGTCCAAGGAAGAATCGGAAGAAGAGCATCCTGAAAACCCCAACGAGATAACAAGTCCAATGGAAGGATCACTCACTTCCCAAAATCCAAGCTACGGTTCTGTGGGTCCATATGTTCAATACCTTGAGAAACTCAAGAATCAAGCTTTGTCAAGCTTCCCACCAATCCAAGGTGTAATTCCAATGTAAGACGAACAAGCTGATGAGATCCGAGAACAAAACCGTGCTGCTAAGACCTACCTCTACCTTGCATCCGACATGACGTACGTTCCGTATCCAGAACCAAGGAATCACTATGAGATGGTGACACTGGGTTACCGCGACCCACCTCCACAGTATGGATACCCCAACGTAGTCCCGCAATCGTATGAAGAACATTTGGATCGTGCTCTGCACGAAACCAACGATTGGAGGAAGAAGGTAGACGAGGAAGGAAAAAAAAAGAAGAAGGTAGGAGAAACACTCCTTCGTAAGTGCAGCAAAATAATGAAGGTTGTGAAGAAGTTATTGAAGGACTGAAGATGGTGAAGGAGAATATTATATGTAAAATAGTTTTGTATGATATGTGTAATAAAGAACGTAGAAACGTTCTTAGAATAAGGATAAGATGATATATATATATATATATATATATATATATATATATATATATATACGTTGGAACTATATATATATATATATATATGTGTTTGTATATTATGAAATATATATATATCCTTGTGATATATATATATATATATGTGTGTGTCATGAAATAAAGATGTGTGTTTTATAAAGAAATTTGCTAAATTTCAGTTTAAAGACATATTGAGAGAAAATGTCTGAACAAAGTAATAACGAGAATGTTCGTAAAGAGAAAGAAATAAAAGACAAGGGGAAAGGCCCCGAGAAAGAAAAAGAACTCATTCCCGATAAATATTTAAACCAAATTCAAAATATGATTAAGAAAGCGATTAGGGAAGAGTCTGATTTTAGATCTCAATCGCGACATTCTCAATCTAGACAAACCAAACATTCCCAATCCATTCACCCATCAAAATCTGTAAAATCCCGTCCAAAACCCTCTCATGATGAGGGTAGTGTTCATGAGTCTAACGCCTATGGTGGAGTTAGAAAAGAGTTCAAGAAACTCAAAATCAGTGGTTGTTCATTCAAAGACTTCAAGTACTATGGACCGAAAGAGTTCCATGGTGACAAATGAGCCATTTCAACCGTGAGATAAGCTCGAGGAGATGGAAACAATTGTGATAACAAGCAAGTGCTCTGATGAGGAGAAGATTCAATATTCAGCGCTCATGTTTAAAGGAGAAGCGCTCGAGTGGTGGAATGCCTTATTGATGAATAAAGGGAGAGATGTGATATATGGTCTGACGTGGGATGAGTTTAAGGCTCTGTTGATGGGAAAGTTTTGTCCCATGCATGAAACCGACCAAATTCAAAAGAAATTTCTTAATCTTAAGGTTGTAGGGACAAACCTCCGAGAATACAATACCAAATTCCATGAATACTGTCGCCTTGTTCCCCAGCTGGTTAATCCTGAATCCAGCAAGGTAACCCGATACATTTGGGGACTGCCGCGGGAAATCCGTGACATGGTAAGGTCTCACCTACCTCAAACCGCTGACTCTGCGATGGAGTTAGCTGGTTACCTGATGGGCGGCATGGTCCGTAACAAAGTAGAGGACAAGAAGGTGCCAACAACAACAACTGTTCAAGGAAGGACTGGAGGAGGTTCCAACTTCAAAGGCAAAGGCGTAAACAGAAACAAATCTACGCCATGCAAGACCTGTAGGAGGTATCACAAGGGTAGATGCAATTTCTCCCCGCCTCCTAAAGTGTGCGAGTCATGCAATCGCACGGGTCATGTGGCTGCTGACTCTTGGAAGAAGAAGATGACTTGCTACAATTGCAAGGAAATGGGTCATCTGAGTTTTGAATGCCCAAAGAACAAACCCGCAGCTGCTGGTGCGGGTGGAAGTGGCAAAGACAAGAAAGGAAACGCTCGAGTTTTCATACTCGACACAAAGAAAGCCGCTGACATGCTGGAAACCATCACCGGTACGTTTCTAGTCAACGACACCTATGCTAGAGTTTTATTTGATTCTGGTGCCAATTTGAGTTTTATATAATATAATTTTTGTAGTCTATTAAACGAACCATTATGAAAATTAGATAAAACTCTAAGCGTCGAGACTGCTAGCGGTGAAATCATTAGGATCTCTGAAGCCCTTGAAAACGGAAAAATTCTTTTAGCTGGCTATAGTCTGCCTATCTATTTGTTGCCAATGAGTTTGGCTAGTTTTGATATTGTACTTGGTATGGATTGGTTATCCGATAACCATGCCCGTATCACCTGCAATAGCAAAACTGTTGAACTTCAAGCCCCTGATAAACGAACAATTCGAATTGAAGGGGACAAAGACGCTAGCCAAGTTAGCATTATCTCCATGATTAGAGCTAACAAATGTTTAAATCAAGGATGCCTCGCATTCATGGCCTACGTCACTGAAGAGTCCAAGCCAAAAGAAATCAAGGACGTTCCTATCGTTTCCGATTATGCTGATGTCTTTCCTAATGGACTCCCCGGAATTCCTCCCGATCGTGAAGTAGAGTTTAGGATCAATCTTATTCCCGAACTGCTCCGATCGCCAAAGCTCCGTATCGCTTAGCGCCAACCGAAATGAAGGAGTTGAAGAAACAACTCGATGAGCTACTTGAAAAAGGTTTCATTCGGCTAAGTTCGTCACCTTGGGGAGCGCCAATTCTATTCGTCAAGAAGAAGGACGGATCAATGCGTATGTGTATCGATTATCGTGCGTTAAATAAAGTCACAATCAAGAACCGATATCCACTCCCTCGTATCAATGATATTTTTTATCAACTTCAAGGTGCTAGCTTCTTTTCTAAAATCGATCTTCGTTCCGGCTATCACCAACCCAAAGTCCAATCCGAAGATATTTCAAAGACCGCGTTTCGAACAAGGTATGGACATTATGAGTTCACGGTTATGCCTTTTGGACTTACTAATGCACCAGTTGCGTTCATGGACATGATAAAACGCATTTGCAAGCCTTACTTGGATAAATTTGTTATCGTATTCATCGACGACATACTTATTTATTCTAAGTCAAAGGATGATCATGAAGTCCACCTCCGAACTTTTCTTGATATTCTTAGAACCGAGAAGTTGTACGCCAAATTCTCGAAATGCGAGTTCTGGTTGCACGAGGTGCAATTTCTTGGTCATATCATTAACTTCAACGGTATTCAAGTGGACCCCGCTAAGATTGAAGCTATCTCTAAGTGGGAGGTCCCCAAGTCGCCAACCGAGATCCGAAGTTTCTTAGGTTTGGCTGGTTATTACCGTAGGTTTATAGAAAACTTTTCTCGTATCGCCGTTCCTCTAACTTCTTTAACTCGTAAGAACATCAAGTATGAATGGGGAACGAAGCAACAAGAGGCGTTTGATATACTCAAACAAAAGCATACTCAAGCACCTATACTGGCCTTGCCAGAAGGTATTGAGGACTTTGTTGTCTTTAGCGACGCATCTCACTCGGGTTTGGGATGCGTACTAATGCAACGCAAGAAAGTAATCGCCTACGTCTCTCGACAACTCAAGGTACACGAAAAGAACTATACGACTCATGATCTAGAGTTAGGCGCCATAATCTTTGCACTTAAGATATGGAGGCACTATCTCTATGGAGTAAGATTTACCGTGTACACTGATCATAAAAGCTTGAAACACATTTTCGATTAAAAAGATCTTAACATGCGCCAACGGCGATGGATGGAAACGCTCAATGACTATGATTGCGAGATTGTTTACCATGAAGGTAAAGCCAACGTCGTGGCCGATGCCTTAAGTCGCAAAGAACATGAGAAGCCTAAAAGAGTTCGAGCGTTGCGACTAGAACTCCAAATTGATCTATTTGAACAAATCAAGTTGGCTCAAACGCAAGTGATCAATGAAAACCAAATCTCCGACGAAAAACGTAACGGCACCATTGACTCGTTAGTCAAGGGTGACGATGGTATCCTTAGACTCGGTAATAGAATTTGGGTACCAATCGTTGGAGGTTTGCGTGAAAAAATCTTGAACGAAGCTCACAAATCTAAGTATATGATGCATCCCGGAAGTGATAAAATGTACCATAATCTCAAATCAAATTATTGGTGGAATGGAATGAAAAAGGGATTTCGCTTCGCATGTTGCGAAATGTTTGACATGTTTGAAAGTCAAGACTGAACACCAAAAGCCTTCGGGATTGCTTCAGCAACCCGAACTTCCCGTATGGAAGTGGGAGTTAATCACTATGGATTTCATTACCAAACTCCCGAAGACGACTGGACAACATAATGCTATTTGGGTTATTGTGGATTGATTGACGAAATCCGCACACTTTATACCCATTAATGAGTCGTACTCAATGGATAGACTAGCGCGTATTTATGTGAACAACATCATTGCTTTGCATGGAGTACCGCTGTCTATAATTTCTGATCCAGACAGCCTTTTCACGTCTCACTTTTGGAAAAGCTTCCAACAAGCTCTTGGTATGAAACTTAACCTTAGCACTGCCTATCATCCGCAAACCGATGGGAAAAGCGAAAGGACGATTCAAACATTGGAAGACATGCTCCAAGCTTGTGTAATTGATTTAGGTGGAAGTTGGGATGACCACTTACCCCTAATGGAATTCTCGTACAATAATACCTACCACACAAGTATTCAAGCCGCTCCATTTGAGGCGTTATATGGTCGTAAATGTAGGACGCTCGTGTGTTGGTCTGAAACCGGAGATAACCAATTATCTGGACCCGAAATAGTCCAAGAAACCACCGATAAGATTTTCCAAATCCGAGAACGACTTAAGACGGCACGTGATCGCCAAAGTTGGTGACAAAGTGTTACTAAAAGTCTCACCTTGGAAAGGCGTAGTTCGCTTCGGTAAGAAAGGAAAGTTAAATCCTCGATTCGTTGGACCTTTCGAGGTACTTGAACGAATGGACACTGTTGCATACCGATTGTGACTGCCTGAGGAAATGCAAGAGATACATGATGTATTTCATGTTTCGAATCTGCGTAAATGCTTGACTGATGAATCTTTGGCTATGCCATTAAAAGACATTGAAATAAATGAGAACTTAAAATTTGTAGAACGTCCAATTCAAATAGAAGATTCGAAAACAAAGAAATTAAAAAGAAGAACTTTGAAAATTGTGAAGGTAAAATGGGTATCTCGTAGAGGGCCCGAATATACTTGGGAACTCGAATCGGAAATGAAAAAGAAATACCCCTACTTATTTGAGTAAATCAATCTCGAGGACGAGATTTGTTTCAAGGCAGGGAGGATGTAACATCGTGAAAATTTCGAGTTCAAAATGTCAACTTTCCAAAGTTAAGGGACTGAAAATGCCAAATTCCAAACCTTAGGGTTTAAAATGAAAATTCTGATTTCTTGTCCTATCGCGATACGCGACGGAACAAAAGAGAAGCCCATCGCGTACCGCGATGGAGCTACTAACACATCGCGACACGTGTGCCACGTGGCACACGATGGCATCATATGCCGCCACGTGTCGCCACATGGCAACACTGCCACCACGTGTCGCCAAGTGTCATCACGTGGCGCAACTGCTGCCACGTGTCGCCACGTGGTAGACCTACGCAGTGACTCAGTTGACCTATATCGTGGTACGAGATAGGTCAGTCCAGGGACCCATCGCGTTCCGCGATGGGAGCCCAAAATTTCCCTATAAATAGCAAGGTCCGGGATTCATTCTTGGCACACCATTTCAGCTCACAACTTTCTCTCTCTAACATCTCTTTAAATCCCGACAATCGTACACTCGATCCACCTAGATAAGCGTGCCATATTTCCTCATAAAACGTGTCCCGGTCCTCGATTTTCGTGTCGACGTTTCCTCGAAGTTCGTGCCACCCTCCACCCACTTACGATCAAGAAGGCATTGTTGTAATGGCAAGGAGTCTCGGAAAAATGTGCCGACAAGTGTTGAAGTTGGCATACCAAAGTTGATCAAGAAGTAAAGCGGCGTCAAAGTGATGCTCAATTTCGTAGGGTTTCCAATACGCCAATAAGGTTAGGCGTAACGACAAATAAATATAATATAATATTATATTCAAGGCTTAAGCCTTAAGTCGAGGTTATACTTGATACCTCGATAGATGAGAAATAAACATAACAAAGAAAAGAATGAAAGAATGAATATTGTTAAATACGTATATATGTGTGTAAGTATATATGTATGCTCTTTGTTATGAAAATATTATTTAATGAATAATGAGTATTCTTAAATAATAAAAGACAATGATTACGTTTCTTGGAGAAGAAGAAACGTCGGGTTTCTATATAAACTAAAGGTTTATAAATTACTTTTAAACTAAAGGTTTTTAAGTAAAAAGAAAATGAACTAAAGGTTCATCGAGGTTGAGATATAAAATAAGACTAAAGGTCTTAAGCCGGATCATGTATCCGACTAACAAATATTTATACTCGTACTATAGGTGCGAGATAGAAAGGGAAAGACCCTCGGACGGTGAGTGAAGCCAATCCCAAAGAGACAAGTTGAATACGCCCCCAAACTTTTATAAACTTGTTTTCAAACGAGTCAAACATGTTATGTGAAATTGTTTACAAGTCACCACGTGTTCCTAAAACCGTTATAAATAAGGGTATAAACCTAGCCCTCAGACTGTGGTATACATATGTCTGGATCCTTACATAGGTGGTACTATGCGATGAATGGGCACATCGCACCACCCTTGGTCGTAGGACGCTCTCCTGCAGGGAGTACGACCTTATGTGTATATTTTCGGATACTTAATTAAGTCGAACGCTGCGGTGTTTGTGTTGTTTGACTTTATTATTCCTAAGCCATGATGGGCCGAGGCAGGCGTAGTCTCGATGGGTAGTAAAGTAAAAGAAAATATTTTTGCGTCAGCGTGTTCACCAGCATTCGTTGCTGACGTATTTTCTTACATTTTGCAGGTGAACAAGTTTTGCGCTTGGAGTATCGAAGTGCTACTTATATATCCGATGGCTCGGATTTATTTTGTAAACTTAATATATGATGGTTTGTAATTATGAAACAAGTAATATTTTTGTAACAACTTAAACGGGTATTTATAATCCCGTCTTTTGAATATATGTAAATGTTATATTTCGATCCTTAAAGTTTTATAAATCTTCCGCAAACTAACGCAACTCTGATTTATTTACAATTATGGTACCAACTGATGGTCGCACTCCTAGGCTTAAGATGGGGGTGTGACATATCGCCACCCAATTGATTCAGAATTAGGGTTTGTATCGTGATGGGGTAGTTTGTAACGTCATCGTGTATCGCGATGACGTCATTTGACTGGGATGCCAACCTCCATCGCGATACGCGATGGTGATAATAACAAGCCCATCGCGTATCGCGATGGGCTCTATTAACAGAAACCAAATATTTCAAAAACGCACTTTTCGGCATCCCGGCATTACCTTGCACACGTTTTCCAAACTCAAAATACCTTTACTTACCTGGAAAGATGTATAATTTGACCAACACTTACCGAACTTCTCTAATTTCCACTCTTCATCGAAGTTCCCCACACTTGGCGTTTACTGCACAAAACTCGAGACGACAATAAGTACAAGACTCAATAAAAATAAAACAAATTGGAAAGACACTTACAAACCCCTGGTTGCCTCCCGTAAGCGCTGAATTTAAAGGCTACAGGTCGACAATGCCTCGAACTCAGTTATCTTCATAAACCGGTGAAGTCACAATAAAATTCACCGATTCCTCATTCAGCTCGTGTATGTCCTTCATCTCCAAATATGGCTTCAGTCTATAGCCATTTACCATTTGTCTCAAATTATCATCAAAGTCTTCAATCTTATACTGACCATGATTCCCGACTCCTACAATCAAATACGGGCCCGTCCACTTACTTTTCAACTTACCCGGGAAGAGCTTCATCCTTGTGTTGTACAACCACACTCGTTGACCAACTTCAAAATTCTTCAACCGGATATTAGCATCATGAACTTTCTTCATCTTTGTCTTGTAAGCGGACGTGCAATCGTATGTCTCGTCTCTCAACTCCTCGATCTCGCACAAAGCCAATTTCCTCGTTTTACCTGCATCATCATAATCTATATTAACCTGTTTAGTAGCTCAAAATGCTCTTTGTGCAATTTCAACCGGTAAATGGCAAATCTTTCCATACACAAGTCTATAAGGAGTGGTTCCAATTGGCGTTTTATAAGCGGTTCGGTAGGCCCATAGGGCATCAGTCAACTTAGTTGACCAATCCTTCCAGTCCGCACAAACGGTTTTCTGTAAAATTTGTTTAATTTGCCTATTGGAAACCTCAACTTGTCCACTCGTTTGTGAATGGTAAGGAGTTGCAATCCTATGATCAACACCATATCGTTTAAGCAATTTCCCGAATTTAAAATTCTTCAAATGAGATCCCCCATCACTTATGATGGTTCGGGGACTCCAAATCTCGAAAAAATATTGCTTTGAACAAAATTGCAAATGACTATGTGATTATTTGTCCTAGTGACTATCGCTTCAAGCCATTTAGAAACGTAATCGACGGCCACTAGGATATACAAATTACCATGTGAATTCGAAAACGGGCCCATGAAGTCGATCCCCAGACTTCAAAAATGTCAACAACTAGGATCGGGTTCAAGGGCATCTCGTCCCTCTTAGAAATACTCCCGAGTTGTTGACACTTTAAACAATGTGTCGCGAACTCATGAGCATCCTTAAAACCTGAAGGACAAAAAAACTGTTGGGTTTTATACAAGATTATCAAAGTTCAAGTTAACCATATTTAACATGAAAACGCAACGGAAGCTTAGATTTTAAAACTTGTTATGAACATACCATTATGTTAAAACTAAAACCCAAAGAACAAGGATCAATATTACAAGAACAAAATGCTCACAAATGTAAATTGTACCTTCTTCTACCTTTAGAAGAACAAGTGATTTGTTGAAGGAGATGGTGGATGAATGACAAGCCTCCAAAGAAGAAGACCTCAAGAGTGTGATACCCAAGCTATTTGTGACAACACCAAGTGATTGCTAGGATTTATGAACACTATATGAGCTCCCAAAGACTCCCAATTTCTGCCCAAAATGGGCCGTGAGTTTTGAGAGGGAGTGAGAGAGAGTGAACTTGATTCAACACTTGAAAAAATTCAAAATGAAAGATTTCTTTTGCATGTCTTGGATGTGGAGATTTATTAAATGGTCATCACATGGAGACAAGGCCATTTGATTGGGTAAAACCACCACCCCACATGGGTGGCCGGTTTTTGATTGTTATTTATTTATTTATTTTTTTTTTTGTTTTGTTTTAACAATTAAAACATCTCCATCTCCATCTTATACTTTATAAAACTAATTTTATAAATCATGCATGCTATCTTAATTATTTAACCAATTAAATAATTAATTTATATAAATAAATTATCCAGATAATTTATTTAAATTATCAAGTGTGTTTGTTTAGAAAACCAATTTTCTAAACACATAGTGTTCGGTATTCGTTTAAATGATCAAATCATTAAAAGAATACAATTGGTGTCGTCTAGCTTGTTATTGGGTATGACCCGACTTGGATCAAACACAGTTAGCCACATTAATATAAGTATGTGTCTCGGGCATACGTAATTCCAACAATCTCCCACTTGCACGAGATACATAGAAAATTAATGCAAGTGGTGAATACCGCCTAACAACAGTTCATCACCCCTAACGTGTTTGACGAAGTGCCATTCAATAACATCATCCCTTCAAGTCCCTTACTTGATATGATTTAGGTGAATCTATCATTATATCTCTTTGTTACTAGATGTCATGTTGGATCTAAGAGACATAGGTGATCATTCTCTTTACAATTCAACTTTATCAGGCCTTAGACATCTAAACTCTCAACACATAAGAGGAACAAATTCCATCTTGACTGTATACGCCTCTCACTATCACTTTATACTCCACCCGAGCTCATCCTTATGTACCATCTTTTACGAATAGCGAAGGGGAGAGTCAAAGTGTAATACTCGGTGAAAATCAAGGCCCAGTATACATCTCAGGTCTAAGGATAATATGAAATTCTCCTTTACTCAAAATTACTAATGATCAGGTCCATCGACTCCATGTAGTAATATTGAGAGCGGGTCAGTCCAATATTTGTATCCCACAAATATCTATGAACCTTGGCAGCAAACCTATGCTCCATATTCATTCCTTATGAATATCCACCAATCCTAGTTCATAATAGTCTTGCTTCATATTTGTTCCCACAAATGTGATCGACTACGGACTTTTAGAATAAGATAACTTATTCATGGATTAAACATGCAAAATCAGAATTTAACTCAAGATTCCATAATCATATAAAAGTTAAATTACAAAAGTCTTTTAAACGTAAATACAAAATAGATCAAATCCAATTATTAGAATATCGAAGTCCTAAGCCACTCGCATGACGCTCATGTTTCGGTCTTTCTAGGAGCTTCGTGAATGGATCCGCAAGATTTTGATCAGTTCCAACTTTGCGAATACATATCTTTCCCTTTTCAACTTCATCCCTTATGTAGTTGAATCTCCGCTCTATGTGTCTAGTCTTTTGGTGCGAACGAGGTTCCTTGATTTGTGCAATCGCACCCTCGTTGTCACAAAAGATTTCTAGGGGTCTTGAATGGAAGAGACCACCCCTAGATCAGTAATGAATTTCTTCAACCATGCAGCTTCCTGAGCTGCCAATGAAGCGGCGATGTATTCTGATTCTGTAGTGGACAATGCTACCACTTCCTGTTTTGAGCTCTTCCAAGAGACAGCTCCTCCATTAAGAGTGAACACATACCCAGATTGTGATCGAGAATCATCTCGATCAGTTTGGAAGCTCGCATCCGTGTAACCTTTTATAGCGAGTTCCTCCTCACCAGATCCATATATCAGAAACATATCCTTAGTTCTCCTAAGGTATTTCAATATGTTCTTAACAGCCATCCAATGACTGTTTCCTGGATTCTGTTGGTATCTGCTTGTCATGCTCAAAGCGCATGACACATCCGGTCTAGTACATATCATCGCATACATGATGGATCCTATAGCAGAAGCATATGGGATTTGTTTCATCATCTCTTGCTCATCCTTTGAGCTTGCACATTGAGCTGAACTCAATATAGTCCCTCTTTGAATAGGTACAAAACCTTTCTTGGAGTTTTCCATCTTGAACCTTTTCAAGATTTTATCAATGTATGTACTTTGGTTCAAACCTATCAAGCGCCTTGACCTATCCCTATAGATCTTTATTCCCAAAATATAGGCAGCTTCACCAAGATCCTTGATGGAAAATCTACTTCCAAGCCAAGCCTTAACGCTTTCCATGGTTGGAATGTCATTTCCTAATAGTAGAATGTCATCGACATACAATACTAAGAAGGTAATTATACTCCCACTAGCCTTTTTATACACACAAGCCTCATCAGCGTTCTTGATGAATCCAAAATTTTTGATTTCTTCATCAAAACGATGATTCCAAGTTCTAGATGCTTGTTTCAATCCATAGATTGATTTCTTTAACTTGCATACTTTATTAGGATGTTTCGGATCGACAAAACCTTCAGGCTGAACCATATAGACATCTTCCTCAAGATATCCATTTAGGAAAGCGGTCTTGACATCCATTTGCCAAATTTCATAATCATAATGTGCAGCTATGGCAAATAATATCCTAATAGACTTTAGCATTGCCACAGGCGAAAAAGTTTCATCATAATCAACCCCTTGAGTTTGAGTGAAACCCTTAGCTACAAGTCTTGCTTTATAAGTATCCAAGTTTCCATGCATATCAGTTTTTCTTTTGAAAACCCACTTACTTCCAACAGCTTTGGAATTGAGTGGTGGTTCAACCAATTCCCAAACTTGGTTGTCATACATGGATTGCATCTCAACGTTCATGGCTTCAAGCCATTTGTCACAATCATTCTTGGACATTGCATCACGATATGTGGTTGGTTCATCCGAATCTACCACGTAGCAACCTTCTACAAAAAATCCATATCTTTCAGGTGGATTGCTAACTCTATCAGATCTGCGAACGTTTTGTGTGTTTTGATCAACCACTTGATCACTTTCAACAACCTCTTGTTGAGTGCTAGTATCAACCAATTGTGTATCATCTTGTGATTCTTGATCCTCATCAAATTTCACTGTTCTACTATTAGTTCCTTCCTCAAGGAACTTAGTTTCCAAGAACTTACCCTTTCGAGCAATAATAACATTTTGCTCACTAGGGTCGTAAAAGTAATATCCTATATCATCTTTAGGATAACCTATAAAGATACATTTAGTGGATCGGACTTCTAATTTGTTTGGGGTGTATTGCTTTACATAAGCTTCACAACCCCAAACTTTTAAGAATGATAGCGATGGAGCCTTTCCATGCCATATTTCAAAAGGTGTCTTCTCCACTTTCTTGGTTGGAGCCATATTTAATATGCGAACAGCGGAAAGTAAAGCATAGCCCCAAAATGATAGAGGTAAAGTGCTTCTAGCCATCATCGATCGAACCATATCTAATAGGGTACGATTTCTCCTTTCAGACACACCATTATGTTGTGGTGTTCCAGGTGGAGTGAGTTGTGAAATAATTCCACAACTTTTAAGATGATCTTGAAAAACACCACTTAGGTATTCACCTCCTCTATCACTACGAAGTACTTTGATTGTTGTCTTGAGTTGTCTTTCTACTTCAGTTTTGAAGTCTTTGAACATTTCAAAAGCTTCATCTTTGTGTTTCATTAAGTACACATAACCATATCGACTATAATCGTCAATAAAGGTAATGAAGTATCTTTCACCATTCCTAGTCATTGGTCTAAAAGGACCACATACATCCGAATGTATGATACCCAATAATTCTTTTGACCTTTCAAAAGTTTTATTAAAGGGTTGCTTTGTCATTTTGCCTTGTAAACAAGATTCACATACATCAAATGAATCATACTCATTTGTTTCTAGAATACCACTCTTGCGAAGAGTTTGCATGCGATTCTTGCTTATATGTCCAAG
>NW_027499097.1:0-61300 GCF_021521415.1 Bidens hawaiensis | reverse complement strand
CATTTGAATTATTATCTTTTTTATATAGTTATTATGAAAACAATAATTATAAATATTATTTGTTTATACTTATTATTATTGCTAAAACACATTTATTTGATCGTATTTTAAGATAATTATAATATAAAAGATGCAAACGATATAATTTAAATAATTAAATACAATATACTTTATATAGAAATGCTTAGGTAAATATATAGACAAGGTAATTTATATAAATGAATTTAATCTAAGAATTATTTATAAATATAATGTTAAGATAAATACAAATTTACCTAGTTCAACAAATAACTACATTAAAATAATATATATAAGATAATACTGAATTTAAATATTTTTTGTAAACATTTACAAACCTTTGATTTGGTAAAATTCTATTTAAATATGATTACCTTATTTATTAAGCTTTTTTTATAAAAATCATATTATATATATGTATATATATACACACACATAGTTTTAATAAAGATTAAACATTTAGTAAGATTGATAAACTCGTTTGAATATGTTACTATGATTTTTGTTTGTAACTTTTATTTTCAAGGAACACATATTATATATACGTATTATATACATACACACATATATATATATGCACAAACACGTGGTTTTAACAATCATGTTGCATGTTCAAAGCCCATGATTATCGATCTAAGTTGTCGGTTGCATAAAAATAATGTTTAAATATTATTAATAATCATTCTAAGGTGTTAATATTAAACAAACATAAATTAAAAAAAAATAAACCAATACCGGGCTGGGGGAGGGTCTAACCTGCGCCCCAACCGGTTCAGGTCAACAGGCATCAACAACACCAGCCAACTGGGCTGGTGTAGATTCTTTTAGTTATAAATAAACAAGCTCGTCCATCCCTACTCATGAACCCTAGAAATAAATCGAAACCGCATACAAAGCTGATTAGGGCTTCTATTAATTGATCGAAACAGCATACAAAGCATAAACCAATTACCTTAAACATTATAGAATTGACTATTAATGGTTAACCAGAACTAATGGCCAACCAACGATCGAGTTTGCTATTTGCAGCACAAAATAATTCAATACAACTTAGGATTAGGTTCGCCGGGTCACAAAGGAAGTGTGTGTGAGTTTAATTGAATTATCATAAACTCTAGGTGGTATATTGCTATCATGGTAATGTCGGTTTGTATATTTTTTTTAATCCACATCATATTGATCTTGTTTTTAAAAATTATAATGTGAATTAGGCCAGTCCTTAAACTAAGAATGATATGAGAGAATCAATTTCACATTTAACCCGTAAATTTTGGTGCAAGAAAATAAACGGGTCACAAACATTGAATCCAAACACGGGTGAACTAGGATATGGGTTTGGGTTAACGGGTCTGTATCTGGATTGGTAATATAATAAGAGGTTACGCAGATTTGCAAATTAGTCCCTGTGGTTCTAAGATGGAAACATATTAGGGTAAAACTAAAGTATAGGGTAAATATTATACATTTAACAAAGTTTATATATAAATAGTTAAATATTATATTTATAAAAATTTCCTGAAAAACGAAAACGGGTCGGATAATTGATATTATATAATAATCGAATAACCCGAGTTGTTACAACAAACAACTTATTGATAACAAAATAATTCAAAATGAAAAGTGTAAGTCAAAAACTAACGTTTATGTTCGAATCTTTCTTAACAGATTTGGCATTTAAATTTTTTGTATCGCATCAATCAAAAATGCCAAATTTTTATTCCAAAAGTTTCAAATTTTGTATTACACGAAGCTTCTATTACATCTGACACTAAGTAATCACGCTTATGAACCAAACAATCAAAACTAATTATTGAAAACTTTGCCATCAATTTTCTAAAAATTGTGCATTTAAAAATACATGTAAAAATTTTGCTTTTATATGTAAAAATAAATGAAACCCTAATTTTTACATGTAAAAACATCTAATAACTTGTTCTTATATGAAGAAAGTATCCCTTTATAAATTGAAAAACATGTTAGGCAAGGTTATCAACTACGTTCGGATAAAACATATACAATCATTACCTAAAAATTGTACTTCAAAAAAGGATGTTAAGAAATTTCAAACAGTTTAAATCATAAAATATTCAAATAAAAAGCTTTATTGTACACATTTTTCTTCTGCAAAATATACCTTTCATTTAACTTTTTCTTCAAAAAAAATTTAAAATTACGTAAAAATAACTACAAACTTATAGATTAATTTTGAAAATAAAAGCATCAATTGAAGATTCCTAACAGCAAAATATCAATATTTCTAGATCGATTAATCGTCAATGCACATACCTCGAAGATTCATTCAACTTGATTTCGTTTATTATGTTTATGATCGTCTTCAATCGCACCTGTTCACGATCAATTGTTCAATCTCACGGAGTTGAAGAGAGTTTTGGTTTAGATCTGTCATCGGAAATAGGGTTAATTGGCTGACAGGTTACAGCGAGAAATACGAAACATAAATCTGGAAATGACAATTATACCCTTCCATGTGTTTTAATCCCAAATCTAATAAAGAGTTAAAACTTAATCTCAACCGTTAATTAATTTCATCCATTGGTTTTTAAAGGGGTTCCCTAGTTCCCCACTCTTTTGAAGTTCCCTTTTAAATCCAACTCTTTATATATATATATATATATATATATATATATATATATATATATATATATATATATATGAGATTCTTGATAGAAATGGTTATGGACTTTTTGGATCGAAATTTGATTCTGGTTTTTAATTTAAAAGTCATCACATAAGTAGTGGTGTTTTTTTTTGAAAGTAATTCAAGCATATATATTAACTGGAGAGTTATAACATGTTGTTTTGGAATTGCTTCTGAAATAAATGCAAGTCATTCACTTATATAAAAGTCATCGCATGTTGCCTTCTTTGGGGTTGCTATTGAATTTTGACCACTAATTTTGGTTTCACCTTTGGAACGAATGCTATTAATATGTTTAGTTACAAATTTTGTTTTTCTACTTTGATTCCCACAGTTTCAAATTAATATGATTGACTATTATGTCAATTGGAAATAAACGAAGGACAATGATTATTTCTGAAAGAAGCAAAATTTGTTTTGTTATAGATGTGGAAAGCTAGAGCATCATAAGAAAGATAGTCCAATGAAGGTTAGGTGTGGAAACAAGTCTAACGTGGCTGGTTCAAGTGGGTCGAAAGACCTCAATACTTCACAAGGTACGTTTACTACCTATACTTTAAATATGATAAAACGTACGAGTTTTGTAGGTGATTCAGTTAGTCATTCGGGGCGTGTTAATTATTTGTAAACACAAAATTTGGATTTTATTCAAATAAATGAAAATATTATAAGAAATATTTTTTCAGATAGTACACACATTGAGTTGACCGGCCACAACTCAAGTAATGCTATGCCCATTAGAGGTATACTAGTAGGGAAAACCCGTCGGTGTGAAATAAACGAAACCCTAGTTTCGGGTTTGTTATTGGACTTAAGATGTTCAATGGTTTTCTAAATATAATTCAGTTATTAATTATGCATCGTTTAGTTCCGTATCCTTTTATCTATTGGATGACATGATTGCATGATGTGTAGAATCGGGTGATACAAGTCAATTATGCAAGGATATAAAATGGTTTAAAGAATTTGAACCACCTGAAGATGGATCTGTACTTAGGATGAGAAATGTAAAAGTGAGACGTCTTTTTACTCTTGGAAACATTGTTTTGGATTATGTTTTCTATGTTCCAAGGAGTGGAAAGAGTCTCTTGTTTGGGATTTTGTTTTAACTAGCTATGGTTTTAAACATGTCAAGGAGGCGGATAAGTTTATCTTATCTCAACACGGAATCTTTTGAATTTGGATATTTGTGTTATGGTGGTTTTAATCCTAATATTAATGACGTGTTTTCTATTGAATTTGTTTGCATGTCATCATCATTTCAAAGCAGGGTAGATTATGTTTATATATTGTGACATGCCAAGTTAGGTCATGCTATTTATTTTGATATATGTTGAGTTTGTAATAATGAGTATAATTTGTCTAATGATCAAACTAAAGAGTTAGGAAGAGATCTCGTAAGTAAATCAGACATGAGGATGGGTTTAAGGTCCATTTTAATATCTTATGTCAAGACACCCAATTCTCATCTAGTAAAACGTTAGATGTTGAATTCAATGTGGCAAGCTTGTCATAACGATATTGGAACATATGACAAACTGAAATTTTTTCTTATCCTTTCAGACACTCATCACGACTTGACTCAAATTTTCGGGACGAAAATTCTTTAACATGGGAATGATGTGACAATCGTCAATTTCAGGTTAACTCCGTTAACTCAACTTCGTCAATTCAAACTTAAGATCATTGAATCTATAACGCACACTTCATTACATTTAAACTAGGGTTTAAATGACGCTTAACACTTACTACATGTGTAGTCTTTCGGGAATTGCACCGAAACGCAAACGAGTTGACACAAACGATTGATGAATAAACGAAAAACGTCAAAACAGTAATTATGTGATAATTATGTGTTAGACTTATGTGTTGTGTGATAACATGGTTATAAACGTTAACTCAAGATGTAAACAAGTTAGTTTAAGCTAGGAAAAGTAATACTTAAAAGTGGAGGGGCTAAAGTGTAACATAGTATTCTATAAATACTATGTTATAATAAACCCTAACTCTTATTTTTCTTTCTCCCAAAACCGATCAGCCACCCCCTCCATCCCTCTTGGCTGCCGTCACCTTCACACACACATACAACCACCAAATCAAGCCCTTGATTGAAGAACTAGGTGCTAGGAAGGTATAATTGATTATCCTATACATTCTTATTACTTGATTTTGATGTTTGTTGGGTTAATTGTATACCCTAAGCTGCCGATTTCATATATACATGTAATCAATATGATTGTTGTTGATTGAGTAATGATTTGATAAGTAGAATTAATATTGTAACATGTTGATTGTTGTGTCTTTGATTTGAGTTCAAACAAAAACCCTAATCTTGTGTGTAATGTGTAATTGATGTGCATGGATGGTGTTTATGGAGTCTAGAGGGTTATATGAATGCATGATAGTTCATAGATTGTTATTATGTTGAGTTTGGATGCAAACAGTTTCTGGACAGAATGTGTATTTGATGTTTAAGTGACTGTAACGAAGTGTAAACATGAAAATTGGTTGAGATTATTAATACTACAGTAAACTAGGTTGAGTCTAGTTTCTAAAGAATATAAACTTGTAATTTTTGGACAAGTAGAAGTTAACTTTTATGATTTTACAAAAACGTTGTGCAAAGCTGAGCTGTTAGACCTGCTGTTAGGTTGTTTTGTAAATGTTATATCTCTTGAACTACGAGACCAATTGGGTTGGTTCCACTTCTGGAAGTTGACTCATTGAGTTAGGAACCTAACCCAAGTGGTCTTGCATTTATTGGATTTTTCGTTTAACGGGAATTGCAAATAACATTCTGTTGCGCATGAATTTGACTGTTATGAGTTTGCTGTAATGATTGTGAGAAAACTATGTGGAATAAAAATATAATAAAATATGTTCTGGAAACCTAAGACATATATGCTTCTGTGATGATTTTTGGTAAATTAATTGAGATGCTATGATCGGCGGAATAGTACAATCTTTTAAGTAGAATTTCTGTCTCGGTGAAACTAGCTGCTGAGTTTTGTGAAAATGCATGAAATATGATACTTGCTAATTTATTATCGTATATTGACCAAATTGCCCTTGAGGGGAATGATTGCAAGATAATTGTCGTGTTTTGACTAAAATGCCCTTGCGGGGAATAACTGCTAATTGATTGTCATAATTTGACCAAAATGCCCTTATGGGGAATGATGGCTAGTTAATTGTCATGATTTGACCAAAATGCCCTTACGAGGAAAAATTGCTAGTGATGTACTTTATGAATACATGACACGTATATGATTGCTTACACATGTAATGTGTCACAAATACACTTGTTAAAGTCACACACGATTCACAAACGAAACACAAAACATGTTATGTGCATAGGTATTATGTGCCGGGTCTAGAGACTCGATAATATTCCGACACTTAGAAAAATCTCTTTGTTGTTTTAGAACGCTAGAGAGAGTGTTTCTGTGACGCGCATCTTGGTGATTTAATTTGGGAAATTCTTCGCAAACAGTGAGTTTCACTTTCCCCTCTTTAAACTGTTTTCAAACGCTTTTCACTTGGGGGAGATAACATACTCCATAACGCATTTAAGATTTTGTTATAAATTATATATCACTTGTAAAGGCTAAGTGGCAAACGAAACATTTGAAGTCCTACACATCGAACCGGTTAATATTTTGAATAGCGAGTCACTGTTGAGTAGTACTACTGGGTTTGACAAACCCCACCCAACGCTAAACTTGACTGGAGGTCGAGCGGGTGTAATTTTGGCTAACACGTACCATGGTCTGGAGGACCTGGTGACAAGGCACTTAATAAACGAGTCAGCTTCGGTGTCGAACACTTAGTAATA
Source organism: Bidens hawaiensis (assembly GCF_021521415.1). Classification (NCBI taxonomy): domain Eukaryota; kingdom Viridiplantae; phylum Streptophyta; class Magnoliopsida; order Asterales; family Asteraceae; genus Bidens; species Bidens hawaiensis. Next base: position 54,788 of record NW_027499097.1, on the reverse strand, counting down.
CTTGTTGTATAGACTAGCTACCTATCGATATATAATTGACGTAACACTATCTGTAACACTATCTGTAACGCAAAACGCTGTAACGCAAAACGCTGTAACGCAAAACGCTGTAATGCAAAACGCTTAACGCAACACGCTGAACGCAAACGCTAATCGCTTTATTTTTATTTAAACTTGTGAACTCACCAAACTTGTGTTGACACTTTTAGTATGTTATTCTCAGGTAGCCGAGGCGGGGCGCGCGGTTTAGGAACATGCATTGCTTGAAAACGCTTTTATTATGCAAACTTATTTTTAACGGTTATCATTGGTTTTAAGTCGTCCTGCGTGACGCAACTTTTGATTAAAGGTTTTTACGCTTCCGCATTTAATTACTCGTAAACGTTTTCATGGTTTTGAAACTTTATTTTATGGTTTGATTATAACTGATAATTTTGATCCTGTTAGTTCACACCCTCTGACGGTAAAACTCCGTTAGTGGATTTTGAGGGTGTGACAGAACACATTAATATAATCACCCCAAGGTATGTGTTCGGACCGTGAGATAAAATAGTTTGCAGTATAGCTTCTTAATAATTTATTGACAAATTGCAGTGTGGGTGCCAGAATAATGAACTGCCTATAAGCATATGAAGTTTAGCCGCTTCAATAAAGCATTGGACTTGAGCTTTGATATATTCCTTGAAGGATTATGACATAGGCTAGTAAAATTAAAATATTGTGTCTAGTGGAATTTGGATTTATAAATGTATGTGTATTTTATCTTCAAGTATTAAAATGAATAGCAAGGTCAATCCATAAGACACCCCGATATTCGAATATATGGATCATGTAACTTACTAAGATGAAAATTCAATCCGCATGACATTTTCATTTATGCATACGTTTGCGTGTCTATGATGATGGTTAAGTTAATCGTGGATATCACTAAAATAGGGGAGGATTGCTGGGTATTTTAGTTTTATTGCGTAACTTGTTGATCGAGGAAATAACGTTAGAGATTAAACGAGTTAGGGGATGCCGGAGTGCTGGCTCGTTTAACAATAATGTTATTTGGGCTTTGTTATTCAGTTTTAAACTTGGGCTTAATTATAATATTGAATGAGCTTGTAATTGGTTATTTTAGGCTTATGTGGAATCGATCATATACATTGATTGTTGTTATCCCTGGGGATTATTAATTTCGATCATATAGATATAAACAAAGGAGAACAGACGGCTACTTGGTTCTCTCTTGTTCTTCATCATATACTAGGAACATTAAAATTCGATTCCAACTACGGAAATATCTGTCTTATCCGATAAATCATTGCGTTTAACCCGCAAATATGTTTATCTTAAAGTGATTCATGATTCAGAGATTAATCAAGGTTGCTATTTCATCATCATACAATCGCATACAAGATTACCAGGTTTGTTTGTTCAATTGATTGATTTCTTGGTTATAGACCACAATATATACAAAAAATCTTAAACAAGCTTGAATTCGAGATTGTTCTTGAGTTAGAGCTACTTTAATAAATGAACTTGAGCCTTGCAACATCAGGTTCATCATAACCAAAGGTCGAGTTCAAGAAAATCGAGCTCAAGAGAAACAAATAAGACCGACTCATTTTAATCATGTGTCAATTGTTCTCCTTAAAAACCCCATTAATGTTTCAATTCTAATCAATGTGGATTGGATGTTCAGTTTTTGGATTGCTTCATAATTAATGGATTCTTAATTTTTTTTTCCTTCGTCCATCCCTTCTTCTTTTTAATGGATGTGCCTTGGTCACTTTTCTTGATTTCTCAATGATGTTCTTCAGTTCAATGATTGATAGCTTCAATTTGACTGTGTTTATCACTTTGATACCAATTTCTTCCGAAAAGTAGTATGAAATAACCAAATTCTATAAATAAAATCGTTCACACCCAATTATACACATTATACACACATATAGTGATGTGATGGTTCTATGTAACCGAGTTAATAGTTAAAAAATTTTCCCTACCTTTCGAAACTAATTAACCACTAACTAATCGTGAGTAACACTAGCACTATTGCATTATCAAACCTACATATCATAAATTATGTATTTATGTTTATAAATGCACATATGTAGGTGTATAAAGAGGCGTAATATGTTAATACATCTCCAAAAGTTAGATGAAATCTTTTCCTACAGTTTATTGGTTCTCACAAAATGAAGGCAGGCATTGTTTACGTTGAGTTGGTGAATCAACACTTCAACTGCCAGGAGACTGCGAATGGTGACACGTTTGTCTATTGGAGCAAACATGTTGTGGTTGTCGATTCCTTTCATCTGAGTGAAGCCCTTCGCCACAAGACGGACATTGTACCTCTCATTCTCACCATCTGGCTTGTATTTGATTTTATTGCCCCACTTTGAATCGATGGTGCGTTTTCCTTCTGGTAACTCTTCAAGTGTCCAATTTTCATTTCGTTCGAGAGCTTCAATCTCAGTTTTCATGGCGTTTTTTCAATTTTCATCATGCATGGTCTCGTAAAAGGATTTTGGCTCACTATTGGTTGTAATGGCCTTTAAAAATTCTTTGTGTGGGGTGAAAAATTTATCGTATGAGACATAATTAGCAAGGGGATGTACCAACAAGGAATTTTGATTGGGAGCATGGTTTGAGTGATCTATAAAAGTGGCAGCGTAACATCGAACTACTTTGGTTGCTTTCTATTTCGTTTTTCTCTTGGTGCTTCCACGTTTTTGTTGGAACCAAGAATTTCATCTTCTATATGAATTGTGTTATCAAATAAGTGGTTGTTTTCAACTGAAATGGGGTGTGGTTCATCTACTGAAGGGCTGGTGTGCTGTGACCTGACATTGGGTCTTTTGGTGAGTTATGGGCTAGTTTGGGCTGATAGGTTGTGGGCAGCCCATTATCTACTACAGAAGACTCACAATTTTGCCATCATTTTCATGCTTTTCCAATTGAATGGTGGCGTCTAGGTCTTGTTGGTTAGACCCATCAGTTTGGTTTGGTACATCTAATGTGGTTTCATCAGTTTCCATGTAATACCAAGGCGGTAAGTCAAAGAATTTTCTATTTTATTGTCTATAGATTTGTTCTAAGTTGCGTAGGGAGAATTGCTTCCGACAAATCTCGTGTCTCTTGGCACCACCATTTTGTTATGAACCATGCCGTATATTTTGTACCCCTTTGTCCTCGGTAGATAGCCCAAAAACACACAGGTCTCCCCTCTATTCGAACTTGTCTCCCTTCGTGTTAGTGTTTCGAAAGTAGGCAAGGCACCCATAAACTTTCATTTGTTCTTACTCAAGTTTTTCTTTTAAAAGAATCTCAAACGGGGTTTTGTTCTCAATATTTTTAGACGGGAGAGGATTGATTATATAGGTATTCGTCATGTCATATTCGCCCCAAAAACCTTTTGTCTGTGGTTGTGTTCCACAACGCCATTTTGTTGTGGGGGGGGGGGGGGGCAAGTAGCCTCAAGGATCATACGTTGCTCGACATAGAAAACATTAATGCGGTTTTAAACAAATTCTCCCATGTCACAACTCAATGGATTCTTTTTATCATTTTAATTAAATTGTGTCTTGACCATTTTGTAAAAAGACATTAGGCGGTCACCTGCCTCAAATTTGTGCTTTAAGTGAAAAAACCCTAACTGATTGACTATAGTCATCCACGATTGTCAAAAAATAGTTTTCCCCAGAGAGTGAGAGAATTATGTACCTTCCTCACATGTCATAATGCAACAATTCGCGACACTCTTGGCTTTTAATGGAACTTATTGGGAAAGGTAATCGAGTGTGCTTGGCTTTTGCACAAGTATCACATTCCATGATTTTAAAGGAAGCAGCCTTAACAAAATAATAATAACAATAATAATAATAATAATAATAATAATAATAGAAAAATTAGTTTATTACTAAAACTATGACCTAGCCTCTTGTGCCATACCTCCACCGAAGTCATCATAGCTTTTCTTTTATTTCCACCATCTCAATTCAATATAGAGCGCGTTTGCATTTACCAATTCCAATCAATTCCTTCGAATTCAAGTCCCGCATGAAACAAAATTATGGGAAGAAAGCCACTGAACATTGATGATCATATAATAAGCGGCTTACGAACAAAATATTGCACTTAAACATTGGAACATTCAAAACTCCTTTAATAGTAGTTCCATTGGGTAAGTGACGATTTTCTTTACCCATAATGGGTATTGAATCACCATTTGGTATTATGACAAGAGGTTCATGAGTGGATATCATTTTGTTTTCTAGCCATTCAGCTCGATGTGTTATGTGTTCAGTACAACCAGGTGCTGGTACCCGACCGTTATATTGTTTATCCTTACCCGCCATATTGGCTTTTGGAAATGGCTCGTAAGAGGGTAAGAGGGCACAATATTGTTCAGAATTCAGACTTGGTATGGGGCTTGAATTTGGGCAAAATCACAATATTCAGAAGCGTGAATTTGATATGGGGAATAGGAGTCGACATGATTTTTTTATCTTATTTTCATATCATTGCTTATCCCACATGGCTGCTGATCAGAATGGGATTGTTGGTTTTAGGGTTTGTTTATTAAGCGATTTGGAAACCTGTTCTGATACCATTAAAGATTTGATTTCAGTTTCTACTTAATTTCAACCTTCATTATCAAAAAGGTGTGTACATATATGATAACAAAAAAGACCAATAAAATAAATAATATATGGGCCATGAATAGAATAAGGAAACATATTAAATCCTTTATATGTTCCATAGTTTGTCCCCATCGTGTGTGTCGGGTTAGAGGGTTCTTTCCTGGTATCTCAATTCTGAAAAAAAGGTTAACACATTGATATTGATTATCACATTGTTCATACACTCATTTCTTCTTGACATTTACACACCAAGTTCATGTGATAGATTTTTTTACTACCTGTTTAAATACCTCGCTTTGTAGATTTTGCGCTAAGCATAGGTAAAATACATAAACTTGAAAAGGATAAAATTTAGATTTAAATTTATATATTTGTAATGATCATATATTTCCTAAACAGGACTAGAATATTGAGCAATGCGGAGTAGGCTACCGGGAAGGGGCCCCGAACTCACTCACAATAATATGCTTGAATATAAAAATACCCTTTTATGACCCATTTATGATAATAATGTCACACCCCTATCTTAGGCCTAGGCGTTTGACTGACAGTTGGTGTCGTTTTTGTAAATAAATCAGAGTTATGGATTAATGCGGAAACATTTGCGTGGATTAAAATATCATTTACATATCAAAATACAGGATTATAAAATACCCATTTAATGTTTACAAAAGATTCATTGTTTATATAAAACCACCATTAAGTTTAATACTTAACAAAATGATCTGAGCCATCATATCACCTAGTGACGACTTCGATTCTTCAAGTTCCTATCCTTCGTTACCTGTAAAACAGTTTGAAAATACGTCAGCAACGCATGTTGGTGATTAAGCTGACGCATAAAATATTTTATTTACTTAATTACCCCTCGAGGCATAACTTAGGTCTTGGCCCATCGTGGCTTAGGAATAATCAAGCTAAAAACTAAATCACAATTAAAAACTTAAGCTCAACTCGAAACCGCTCAGCAAACACCATAGCATTCGAGGTTACTTATCCACCATCAGTATACACATGATTACTCTCTCTCGGGCATAACATAGGTCCAGCCCATCATGGCAGAGGCATAACCAGGTGTGGCGCGGTGTGCCCACTGTTTACCACATATGAAATGATCCATACAAACGTACACGAAAGCCTGAGGGCCAACGATTAGTTTATGTTCATAACGTTTTAGAGATACGTAATCTCATATTATCAATTTAATTGACTCGATTAAACTAGTTAAAAGTTTGGGGCGTATTCCCCTTTGAAAGGATCAACTTCACTTCACTTATCTAATTGTCTTTGCTATCTCGGACCTATAGTACGAGTATAACCATTCATTATTACTAGATTAATAATATAGATTTATACCTTTAGTCTATTTTGTATTATCTTTACCTCGATTATATTTTCTTTTCGATCCTTTAGTTCAAAATATCCTTTATTTATTATATATACTCAAAACTTTACTTGATCATTTATATTCTTTAAACACTGCGTTTCTTCTTCTCGAAGAAACGTATACTTTCATTATCTAAGAATCCTAAATAATATTTTATTAAGAATAAAAAATTATAGTTATATCAATATCTTTTATTTATATTTTCTTTGTTTATATTTTATTTATTCCTGAGGTATCAAGTATACCCTAGACTAGGCTCTAAGCTTGTTTTAATATTATAATAATATTTTACTCGGGCAGTACCCCTACCTTGAAAAGCTTATAATTTCCTAGCACTTCCACTCTTGCACGTTTCTCGAGAATCTTTATCAACACTTCTTGCATGCATAGCGAGGCACGTCGGGCTTCGAAACTCGTCGACACACACTTCGAGGCGGGGTGTTGGTTCGTCTCGTGTTGGCACGTACTTCGAAGAAACTTCGGTATTTCTACACGGCTTACGAAATAAGAACTTGGGTTGGTGGCATGCTTATCGAGGTATAGAGGAAGTATTTAAAGAGAGAGTGATATGGTAGAGAGGAAGTGTTTTACTCGGTGGCACGGTTTACGCTGATGGTCTATTTATAGGCGCTAATCAGATGACCCATCGCGATACTTGATAGGTCTTGCCAAGGATCCATTGCGTATTGCGATGGGTCGGCGGCAGATTTATTTTATTTTATTGCATTGCGATACGCTATGGACCAATCTAGTTCATCGCGTATCGCGACTAACTTACTCGCGTCACAACTAGCCTCGCCATGTGTGCCACGTGGCGGGACAAATGGTGACACGTGTCACAGCTTTTCAGGCCTCGTCATCGCGATACGCGATGACGAGTTGGCTTTAGGGCATCGCGTATCGCGACACCGCCCATTTTGGGTTTCTGTGACATACCGAATGCGATATGCGATGGGTTGTCTCTTGATCCATCGCGTATTGCGATGGGTCAAGAAATCTCGTTTCCACTTTCAGAAACATAAAGGCGGCTCGCGGCGATGCGAGCGTGCGAAGTGTAAAGTGCGTCATCAAAGCATCACATTGCGCCCATCGCCTTTCATCGTCTCGTCGCCGTCGCTCGAGCCTCCGCTAGGACCACTGGGTGCATGCTAAACATAAAAGAACATTACTATGGAAACTTTATCATTTATAAAGAGCTTCCAAATTTATCCCGCTTTCCATGTGGGATGGAACTTATCTTTCTTATTTATACCCATGTCAAGTAGTCTCATTTCCTTCCTTCTTTCCATGTGGGATGGATATCCATTCCCTCATTTTATTAGTTATTGTATTCTTCCAAATTATAATCTTACCGTATTTAAAATATTTTTGGGTCCTTCTATTTTTTAAAGTTAACAGTTTTGAGCCAAAATATGTATGGTATTTTTCGAGAGGTTACATCATCCCCACCTTGGAATAAATCTCGTCCTTAGGATTTGCTTTTTAGAATAAGTGGGGGTATTTCTTCTTCATTTTAGATTCAAACTCCCAAGTATACTCGGGGCCACTTGGAGAGTCCCATTTTACTTTGACCAACTTTAGATTACGCCACTTAACTTTCTTTATTTGAAAATCTTCAATTTTTAGGGGTCGTTCTACAAACTAGAGATTTTCATTTATATCGACATTTCTTAAGGGCATTGACAATGATTCGTCGGCCAGACATTTACGCAAATTAGAGACATGGATACATCGTGTATCCCTCTCATTTCTTTGGGTAGTCGCATACGATAAGCGACAATACCAATTCGCTCGAGTACTTCGAATGGTCTAACAAAGCTGTAAGGCCCCGTTACCCGTAGCCCTACTTTCGTGTTGGATTTACTCATAAACACAGTTCTAAATATCAGAGTTAATTAAAACATTTACGCGGAATATAAAACTTTCATAAAACTTTACATAATTCATAACTTGTCTCAAAACATCCTTTGTCTTTCAACATTAAAGCATTAAAATTAAAACATCATAAGTCTTCAGATGCCAGATTCTTGTTCAGTGCCATGTGTCTCCTCAAGCGAGCTGCCTCATCCTACTCACCTGCGTGCATACTAAAAGTCAGCTACGCTGAGTGAGTTCTAGTTAATCACATAATCATACAATACATTCTTACGCTTCATACTTAATCTCTTAACTTTCTTTCATATACACCTAAGTGCTTTTACTTTCATTTTTACTTTCATACTTTCTTTACATTCATAATCATACGTTCATTTTTACCTTCATGCTTTCCTTACATACAAAATCATACTTTTTAAAGAGCCTTTCGCCCTATAACCTCACAGATATTATAAGGGTCTGGTCCCTAGTTTTCGAATATTAGAAGGGTTCGATTCCCTAACATCACAGATATTATAAGGGTCTGGTCCCTATCATCACAGATATTATAAGGGTCTGGTCCCTAGTTTTCGAATATTAGAAGGGTTCGATTCCCTAACATCACAGATATTATAAGGGTCTGGTCCCTATCATCACAGATATTATAAGGGTCTGGTCCCTAGTTTTCGAATATTAGAAGGGTTCGATTCCCTCTTCGTTACCATACAACCATACATCATACCTCGAGTATTAGTAGGGCTCGGTACCCTTTTCGTAACCATACAACCATACATCATACCTCGAGTATTATTAGGGCTCGGTACCCTTTTCGTAACCATACATTATCATTTCTTTCTTCTATTATCTCTATCATGTTCATACACATAAACATACATAACATACTTACCTTATACATAGCGTTACAACCTGACAGTACGTGCAATATCCGAAGATCGTTCACGTACTATCAAGCAATCATTCATACATTTCACATTATCCACATAAGGCATACACTTATCTCTTAGGATAAGTGTATTAACAAACATATTGAGTATGCACACAGCCCCGAAAACGTAACACATAAATGGGGCTAGAAACTCACCTGAACACGGTTACGTTCTCCGTTGATCGTAATCCCTTTCTTCAGTTGTGCACGGCTGACTGTATAACAAGTATACATATCAATTTAACTATCACTACTTATAACATCTTTCTAGTCTTAATTACTACCCACAACGAACGGGGGTCCGGGGGCAGCGCCCCTGGCAGCGGGGTCTAGGGGCGGCAGCCCCTAGCAGGGTCCAAGGGGCAGAGCCCCTGGCTGGGGTCGAGCGGACCTGGGCGAACTTAGCTTTAGGCGAAGTTACCAGCTAGGCGAACTTAGCTGGTAACTTGACTTTAGGCGAAGTTAACACATTTTTCATTAACTGTCTTAACACATTTTTCATTAGATTTTTAATTTATTTTCTAATCGAACTTGACTTTAGGCGAAGTTAACCTTAGGCGAACTTAGCTTTAGGCGAAGTTACCAGCTAGGCGAACTTAGCTTTACAGCGAAGTTGCCATCAGGCGAACTTGGCTTCAGGCGAAGTTGTCATCAGGCGAACTTGGCCTCAGGCGAACTTGGCCTCAGGCGAAGTTACCAGTTAGGCGAACTTAACTTTACAGCGAAGTTGCCATCAGGCGAACTTGGCTTCAGGCGAAGTTGTCATCAGGCGAACTTGGCCTCAGGCGAAGTTACCAGTTAGGCGAACTTAACTTTACAGCGAAATTGCCATCAGGCGAACTTAGCTTGCAGGCGAAGTTCATCAGGCGAACTTAGCTTGCAGGCGAAGTTCGTCGCTTTGAAGGCGAAGTTGCCCAGATGAAGGCGAAGTTGCCCAGACAGCCGCTGTTTTAGTTTCTGATCGGCCTTTCGAGCGATTTTAACACCCTTGCTATGGTTCAATATCACCCACTACGCTACCCCACCATTTTTGGTCGTTTATACACTAAAAATCTTGGATCTTTAAACTTCAAAGATCAAGAATCATACCTTTTTGGGCTTGTTTGGATCTCGTTTACTTGCTTATCACCACTAATCGCTCTCTCTCTCACTCGGGTCTGTCGGATCTGCCCGGATCTGCCTTCGGTCCGGCGGCGAAGTTAGTGTGGTATGTGTGTCTTTTTGGAGTGTTAGGGAGTTTGGTGAAAAATGAAGATATTTTGGGATTTTGGGGGTATTTATATCCCTGAAATCCCATTCTCATTTAACCCCTCTCAATTAATCCAAGTCCAAGACCCGCTCCTTACCCGATATTAATTAATTACGCGAAATCACTAAACATAACTTCCTTTACTCATCATTAAAATTTTAGGATGTTACAAGTCTCCCCTCCTTAGAGAGGTTTCGTCCCCGAAACCTAACTATTACATAAACAAACTAGGGTAAAACTTGTGCATCTCATCCTCGGCTTCCCAAGTAGCATCTGATCCCTTGCGGTGTTTCCATATCACTTTTACCAAGGGTATAATCTTGTGACAAAGCTGCTTCTCCTTGCGATCAACGATCTCTATCGGTTGCTCGATGTAGTTCAATTGTTCATCAACCTCAATGTCCATTAATGGCACGTAAGACGTGTCATCAGCTAGACACTTCCTCAGATGAGAAACATGGAAGGTTGAATGAATTCCTTCTAACTCATCGGGTAAATCCAGTTTATAAGCTACTTCACCCACACGACCTACAATCTTGAACGGTCCAATGTACCTCGGACTCAACTTTCCCCTTTTCCTAAAACGGATAATCCCCTTCCAAGGCGAGACCTTGAGCATCACATAGTCACCAACGTTAAACTCAATTGGCCGTCGCCGCTTATCTGCATAAGACTTTTGTCTGTCTTGCGCGGCTTTCAATCTTGCTTTGATCTGATCGAGCTTTGAAGACGTTTCTTGAACCACTTCTAGGCTTCCCATTTCTTTCTGACCAATATCGCCCCAACACACCGGGGTTCTACATCGTCTACCGTAAAGCATCTCAAACGGTGGCATACCAATACTTGAATGGTAACTGTTGTTATAGGAGAACTCTGCCAGATGCAGATGATCATCCCAACTTCCACCAAAATCTAAAACACAAGCACGTAGCATATCCTCAAGGGTTTGGATCGTCCTTTCAGACTGTCCATCAGTTTGAGGATGATACGCCGTACCGATGTTCAACTTCGTCCCCATAGCTTCATGGAATTTCTTCCAGAACCTCGAAGTAAACAGTGTATCTCTATCGGACACGATCGATAACGGTACTCCATGCTTGGTTACAACTTCCTTGATGAACAAGCTTGCTAACGTTTCTGACGAGATGGCCTCTCGTATGGGCAGAAAGTGAGCACTCTTGGTCAAACGGTCCACAATCACCCAGATGGTATCATGTTGCTTAGCCGTACGAGGTAGCTTAGTTATGAAATCCATGGTGATGTGTTCCCATTTCCACTCAGGTATCTCTAGCCGTTGCATCTTCCCATAAGGCTTTTGGTGTTCGGCTTTGACTTGTAAGCAAGTTAAGCACTTACCAACATAATCCACTACATCGTTCTTCATTCCTGGCCACCAGTAATCTCTTTTCAAGTCTTGGTACATCTTTGTAGCTCCTGGATGGATTGAGTACCTTGACTTATGAGCTTCATCTAAGATTCGACTTCTAAGATCACCATGGCATGGGATCCACATACGATCGAACCTAGTCTTAACTCCATGAGTGTTTTCCATCAACTCATCTTGCTGACCATAAATCCTTTCTTTCTTTACTAACCCTTCATCTACTAACACTTCTGACTGCACCTTGATGATTTCTTCAAAAATACTCGGGTTCATGATCAACTTGTATGACTTCACTTGTCACACCCGGTCCATAGGCGGAAACAACCGGTGTGCGACTCATGAAAGGTTTTTCGAGAGCGCGGTTAAGCAACAACTATATGATAAAATACATGAGGATTTCATTCATAATATAAGTTTTACAAAAATATCCATAAAAAAAGTTTACATATAACATATTGAGATTTCACAGTTATGTCCTGCCGAAGGGAGATATAACCGTGAAAACTCCATAATATAAAATCCTCATACATGAAATTTCCATAGTTAAACATAAAACCGTAGTGAGACACCGTGACCTCTCCACGTAGCTAAATACCTGAAAGACACGTAAAATAATTTAATCAGTACAAACTGAGTGAGTTCACAAGTTTTGTGACTCGATAAAATGCTTTATAATATAATTCTCATAACGTCATGAATGCAGTATCCATGACTTGCAGTGTAACGTGAATACATGAGTTCGTAACCATTCCTTGACTATATATATACACCATAAAGCCCCACATAACATCCCACGAGTCCACGAGGGAATAAATAAATCGGAAAACTAAGCACCCGTCTTATAAAGTGGCGCGACCACTTACGAGTGGGTTGGTCAGACCAGTAGTACTACCCGTAGAGTTCCTCGGCTATAGTTGCCTATAGTTTATGGTTACAATATATACCGGGGACTTTATGTACCATGAGCGCGCCAAATATCTCATGTACACGCACATTGTAAATCAAGATATACACCATGATAAAACATATTTAAACACGTGTCCCTCGCCCCGAAAACAGTTTAAAACATAGTGAAAATAGTGAAAATAGGGGCTGTGAGACTCACCTTAAATGAGGAATAATGTTCCGTTATACTTGGTGAGTTTCCTGTATTATATCGTATACGTATGCACTTCAGTACATAATATATAACTATTAATACTTAGCCCGATACATACTTATGAGGTGACGGTATATATGTATACTTTTTATACATTAGCGATACGGACGTTAGACAACGTCTTATACTTGTTATGTATATCCGTTATATCCTCTTTATATATATATCCTCCGAGCATTAGGGAATGCTCGATACAAATTATTCGTCGGTAATCATGACGTTCGTGACATGCTTTAGCCTAATAGGTTTTGGAGCTCTCATCGTTAGTCCCCAGGTAGGTAACGGGCCCATCTATGATATATTCGTTTACCAGCCTAGACAGGACGTCCCGACTACCGGCACCTCCACCCTTCCAGTTACTCGCAATGTCCATCACAAAAACCCGTATTTTATATTTATACGTATGGCACATATATAGGAATATATGTGTATTAATTGTATATATCATTTCCTCATGTATATGATAAGTATTATTAGTATTTTCGTCTTCGTAACATAAAGTTATCTTTTACTTTTATAACTCTTATACACATCCTTTGTTTTTATAACATTATACATGGGTATTTATATTTTCATTTGCGTATATAGGAATATACGTGTACCTTGTATTTTACCCGTACAATCATCGTTATTTTTATTTCCAAAACTTGATGCAAGGGTTGCACCTTATGTTTAATGTGCACTTTTATTTATACTTTTATCTTTATTACTAGTACTCATATTTTATCATTATTATTATTATTATCACTATTATTATTACTATTATTATTTTTTACTTTTATGATAACCCGACACGGTTTTGCTTAAGTTATCAACTTCCTTATTAACTTATACACATTCAAGAATCCGTTTTGTATCACCGTTATTCATTCTTTTATAATTATGTGTTATATCATCATCAAAATTATTCATTCCCTTAACTAATTTTCCATATTCCCTAAACACCTTTAACACCTTTATAAATCCTTTATAACTTTTACTTAACATGATTTATCCTTCATTATATGTCATTTTAACACACTTCAAGTTTATATTCATGATTCATCACCTCGTTATGTATATGTATCTTAGGCTTAGTCCATGTTTTTCTACTAAACATTTTATGGCATTAGTACCTTGGGAATGTCGGTTTTTGAGCGTTCTTGAGCGGGTTTAAGGCGAGATCCAAGTTCCTTGACATTAATCACGATGTTGAGGGTCTACATTATGTTTAAATAACATGAAATAGGTAAACTAGGGTCAAGTAAAATGATGAAACCGTGGCTGGACAGAATCTGTGTTTTTCCAGCCACCATAAACTGTTACAACTCGAGTTTTCGGCTTACCTAATGCTGAAATGAAGCCGGAAATGGATGTTCAAAAGGTGGTTCGTGATCCTTGCGAGTTTCCTTGGATTCCTAAACAAGAATCACCCAAAAATACCAAGTGGTTTGTGAGATATGAACAAAAGAAGAGAGGGGGTACTGCTGGAAAATGCAGTTTCCAGTAGTGACCTTCGAAGGTTCAAAGCTTCTTACCGAGTATTCCGGGCAGAGATCCGTTCATGGCTTTCTACCACGGTTTAAGGATTTCTTCTAGCTTTCCAACGATATATAGGGTTCAAGATGTTAAGAGTAGAATTATAGAGAAAACAGGTTGCAAAGAGGCGGCTGTTTGGTGGCCTGCTGCTGTTCTTCGGCCGAGAGGGAAGAGGTTGAAGTTTGGAATGTGTTTTGAAGTTTGTATGTGTTAATTATTTGTCCACAACCTTGGTATATAATATGGAAAGCAAGAGGGGACAATATCCCTTGAATTAAGGGTGGCTACCTTATCAATCAAGTGTCAATAGTTGGTCAAAGTATGGTGCAAATTCATTGTTTATTTGATTGGGATGGGGAGCCGGATTTTTGAAGGATTCTTGGAGGCTTGGTGGCTTGCAAGTACTACTATAATGATGATGTTGGTGATGATGATGTAGCATGAAGATAAGGATGTATGTATGGATGCATAAATGGTGGCTTCATGTGGTATTTGATCTTGTGTTTAAAATCGAAAAGAGAAAAGGTTGGGGTTCGGCTTTGGGCTGCAAAGGGAGGGTATTATGGTCATTTAATAAATATATTGGTTGTCCAAATGTAGTGCTAAGTTCAATCTTGGTTCGGGTCTTAAGTGGATAGTCGTTAGGACGAGTTGATCATCGAGTAAACAAGTTATGGAATTTATATTGGACTTGGGTATTATGAGCTTCTCTTAATTTATTTGGTCACCTATAAGGTATTATACATGGTATGGAACCCGGTATTTATTTCGGTTCCCGGTATGATGTATATTTAAATTTAGCCCGGAGTTATATTCGGTTAAATAGTGCTCCATATTGTAATCCTTCATGGATTGTTTAAATTATTAACTTCATATTATTTTGACTAGTATACCTTTAATTCCTTCATAGTTTCATATCTTGGTCGTCTCACTGTATAATGTATCATTGATTTGGCCGGTTCGGCGACTATATTCCATTATTTAAACGTTTATGGCGTTTTGGTCCTAATTAGGGAATTAGGACATTACTGGGCATGGTCTTACCATTACCCCTTATATTGGATCATAGGTATATATTTAGCTTGATATGTTTGTCACCTCTGACTATTACTGGGCTGTCTTTATCATATAGCCGTTCTCATCGGCTCTTTATACGATCCTATAGGCATAACGACTGTTCTCGTTCACATTTCAAGTATACTATGGTTTATACCTCATATAAATTATATAAATAATATGTAATTTAAATCAAATATATACATTAGAGTGTGAAAAATTACCGGGTGTCACATTCTCCCCCTGTTGGAAGAATTTCGTCCCGAAATTTGTTGTTAGTTATCCGTTATAGTTGGTTCCGGGAAAAGGTGTGGGTACTTCTTTCGAATTTGATCTTCTCTTTCCCAGGTAAACTCGGGTCCTCTTTTAGATTTTCATTGGACCTCTACTAATTTAATCCGACTTCTTCGTAGTTTTTGTTCTTTCCAGTCGGTAACGGCTATCGGTTCTTCAACAAAATGTAATTGTTCGTCAATATGTACTTCGTCTAGGGGTACGATTAAAGATTCATCGGATAGACACTTTTTAAGGTTCGACACATGGAATGTGTCATGTACCCCGTTAAGTTCTTCAGGTAGCTTCAACTTATAGGCCACGGGACCTATCCTTTCCAGGATCTCAAATGGTCCGGTATATCTTGGGCTGAGCTTGCCCCGCTTTCCAAACCTCGGAACTCCTTTCCATGGCGAGACCTTTAAAAGAACTTTATCTCCCACTTGGAATTCCAAAGGCTTGCGTCTCACATCCGCATAAATTTTCTGTCGATCGCGGGCCGTTTTCAGTCGTTCTTTTATTTGAAATATCTTGTCAGTAGTTTCTTGAATTAGTTCGGGACCCGTCATTTGTCTATCGCCTATTTCCGCCCAGCACAAGGGCGACCTACACTTACGACCATACGAAGCTTCGAACGGTGCAGCCTTTATGCTCGTGTGGTAGCTATTATTATATGAAAATTCCACCAAAGGAAGGTGAACATCCCAGCTACCACCAAAATCAATTGCACACGCTCTTAGCATATCTTCCAATGTTTGTATAGTTCGCTCGCTTTGGCCGTCAGTCTGGGGATGGTAGGCGGTACTCATATCTAATCGCGTGCCCAAAAGCTTTTTGTAACGACTTCCAAAAATGAGACGTAAATCGACTGTCGCGGTCGGAAATAATCGAGACTGGGACTCCATGTCTTGACACGATCTCTTTTATATATAGTCTAGCTAACCGCTCCATCTTATCCGTTTCTTTGATAGCTAAGAAATGCGCGGATTTGGTTAGCCGGTCGACTATCACCCATATGGTGTCATAACCACCTGGAGTCCTAGGTAACTTCGTAATGAAATCCATCGAGATTTGTTCCCATTTCCACATGGGAATCTCGGGCTGTTGTAATAATCCGGATGGTTTCTGATATTCCGCCTTGACTTTTGCGCAAGTTAAACATTTTCCCACATAATTTGCTATATCACCCTTAAGATTAGGCCACCAATAGTATCCCTTTACATCTTTATACATTTTATCTGCACCGGGGTGCATGGAATACTTCGTCTTGTGGGCTTCATCAAGTATTCTTTCACGTAATCCTCCCTTGAGAGGAACCCATATTCGGTTGACAAAGTACAGGGTACCGTCTTCTTTGGATTCTAAGTTGTCAACCATACCACGGAGGCCCTCGTCTTTGATATTATCAGGTTTCAAAGCTTCTCGTTGCGCTTCGTGGATAAGGGTGGTGAGGTTCGTACTTATAGTTAGCCCTAAGACTTTAACACGTGATGTCTTCACCCTTTCTTTCCTGCTTAAAGCGTCTGCTACAACGTTCGCCTTTCCAGGGTGGTACTTGATTACACAATCATAATCATTCAATAATTCAACCCACCGTCGTTGCCTCATGTTTATGATCAAATATATGTTGTAGGCTTTTATGATCGGTGTAGATTGTGCAATGGGTGCCGTATAAGTAATGACGCCATATCTTAAGTGCAAACACCACTGCGCCCAATTCCAAATCGTGAGTGGTGTAATTTTTCTCGTGCACTTTGAGTTGTGGTGACGCATACGCGATGACTTGATTTCTTTGCATAAGGACACAACCAAGTCCTTGATGCAAAGCATCGCAATAAACTACGAAGTCATCCATCCCTTCTGGTAAGGCTAGAATAGGTGCACTGCAAAGTTTCTGTTTTAGCAACTGGAACGCCTTTTCTTGTTTATCTCCCCAATTAAACGACTTATCTTTCTGTGTGAGCGCAGTAAGGGGTTGTGCTATCTTCGAGAAATTTTCAGTAAACCGTCGATAGTAGCCTGCCAGACCTAAAAATTGTCGTATTTCCGTCGGCGTCTTCGGCACTTCCCAGTTTTTAATGGCCTCTACTTTTGAAGGGTCAACTTGAATTCCCTTCTCGTTGACGACATGGCCTAAAAAGTGTACTTCTCTTAGCCAAAAATCACACTTTGAAAACTTTGCATACAACTTCTCCTTTCTCAACAATTCTAAAATCAATCGAAGGTGTTGCTCGTGCTCTTCTTCGGTTCGGGAATAAATTAATATGTCATCTATAAACACTATCACGAACATGTCAAGGTAAGGTTTGCACACTCGATTCATTAAGTCCATGAACACGGCAGGTGCGTTCCTTAGCCCAAAAGGCATGACTAGAAATTCATAATGACCATACCTCGTTCGGAACGCAGTCTTTGGTACATCGTCCTCGTGTATCTTCAGCTGATGGTACCCGGATCGTAGATCTATCTTGGAATAGAAACTAGATCCCTGTAATTGGTCAAACAAATCATCAATCCTCGGTAAAGGGTACCGATTTTTGATGGTCAGTTTGTTAAGTTCCCTGTAATCAATACACATACGGAACGAACCGTCTTTCTTCTTGACAAATAGTACCAGGGCTCCCCAAGGTGAGTAGCTCGGGCGTATGAAACCCTTGTCTAGTAGCTCCTGTAATTGATTCGATAGTTCTCGCATTTCCGAGGGAGCTAATCGATAAGGTGCTCGCGCTACTGGTGCAGCTCCTGGTACTAGATCGATTCGAAACTCCACTTGTCTTTGAGGTGGTAACCCTGGTAGATCTTCTGGAAAGACATCGGGGAAATCTCTTACTATAGATATACTTTCTATCTTCCTTTCTTCATCCTTCTTCTCCACCACGTGGGCTAAGAAAGCTTGACACTTCTTTCGCAAGCACTTTCGTGCTTTCATACACGAAATTAACTTCATCACAGTGCCACGTCTTTCTCCTTGAATAGTCAGCGTTTCACCACTTGCCAAGGGTATGCGGATTTGCTTGTCATAACAATTAACTTCAGCATGGTTCTTTGCTAACCAATCCATGCCTAAAACGACATCAAAACTTCCTAAATCTATCGGCAACAGATCTACGTTAAATTCATGTTCTCCCATCACTAGTACGCAACTTTCCACTATATCGTCTGATCGTAACTGTTTGCCATTAGCTAATTCTATAGTATAGGGCGTTGCTAATTTACTAGGTGCTAAACCAAGTAGCTCTTTAAATTCAGTGGATATAAAACTTAAATCCGCACCAGTATCAAATAACACAGACGCATAGTGGTTGTTAAGTAGGAACGTACCAGTGACGACATTTGGGTCTTCCTTAGCTTCACCCGCCCCGATAACAAAAGCCCTAGCTTGAGCTGTATTCTTCATCTGCGGACAGTTCTTGATAAAATGACCCGTATTTCCGCACCCATAACAAGCTCGTGGTGTCGTTTTCCCCGGTTCTTGCTTCACAACTACTGCACCATTCTTAATTCTACACTTAGTTTCCACATGCCCTCTCTTGTGACAATGCTTATACACAATACTTGAGCAGTCACCAACATGATAATACTTGCATTTGTCACACCACGGGTTTGACCCGCTATACGTCTTCCGTGGTTGATCCGTGGTCTGGGCGGCATACACTTTCACAGTTTCTTGTTTCTTGACAGGGGGTTCTTTGGAACTTGACCCTTGATTACGAGAGGCCCAGCTCCTCTTGTGATTGTTATGGCGGCTGTTGCCGCGTTGGGAGAATGGTTGGCTTGCTTCCTTCTGAGTTGGCTTTCCTAGGGTGCCAGCTCGTACTGCATCTTCTGTCAGACTCAGACCTAGTTCAACAGCCTCGGCCATGGTCGCAGGCTTGGTGGCCGTGATTGGTCCCCTGATAACTGTTGCTAATCCCCAGATGTACCTTTCAACTCTCTTTTCTTCAGTGGTGGCCATATGAGGAACTATTCGGCATAGCTCGTGAAATCGCGTGTTATATGATGTGATGTCGGCTCCCTTCATGGTGAGCGTCCAGAACTCATTTTCCAACTTCTGCATCTCAGTCCTTGGGCAATATTTCTTTTCCATCATCTCCTTTAACTCTTTCCAGGTCTTACCATAGGCCACGTCTCGGCCTAGGGTTTGTACTTGTAAATTCCACCACGATAGGGCTTCATCTTGAAACATACATGTCACGTACAACACTTTCTGTTTTTCTGTGCATCCACTGATTGCTATCACAGATTCTGTCTTCTCGATCCAACGGATAACTCCTATGGCTCCTTCCGTTCCCTTAAAGGACCACGGTTTACATGTCATGAAAGTTTTGTAGGAACATCCTCGTTCCTCACCGCCAGTCTCTGGAGCTACATTTTCAGTGTTTGCGGAATTCCTTCGTTCTTGACTTGAGTCGCCCCTACTGGCTTCGTAGGCGGCTATCGCTTGCGCTATGACTTCTTGTAATTGCGCAGGTGTATTAGGTAAACTGTCGTTCCTTCTCCTTGGCATTTTCCTTCAAGTTGAGAATAAGAAGGATCGGTTAGTATTGGCATCACGCTTGTATGTAAGTAGTTGTAGGGTTCGATACTTATTACATTCACACCCATATATTTGCTTATAGTCATACTTATTAATCATATACTCGCATACATAGATTTTATTATTACATCTCATTATACCACATCGTATACTCATACTCATATATCATAAACATAACTTCATTACATCAAAAGATTTGATTACATAAGTTTATGTTTAAGTCTACTACAAACTCCTACAACATACAAGCGTTTTGCCAAAAGATCGGATCGTAGTCCGTAATATATTACTTCTCATACATATGATTACTACCCGCTAATACTAGTCTATAGTCGCTTCATGGCATCGGTGGTGGCGGTGGTGGAAACACGTCTCCCAAAAAGGCTTGAATTGTCTTAACCTCATTCTCCAATTTCATCACCCTTCGTTCGGCGGCAGCGGCCCGCCTCGCTCCCACATCAGCTAAGTGCAATGCATCTCTTACCATATGCTCCAACTTTAGCACTCTCATCCTTGCGTCCGAGATCAAGTCATAGTGGTTATCAAGGCGGAGACTGGTCTCACAGGCCTTGCCTTTCATGCTCTCCATAAACACCTCGACCCTCTGCTCCCAATCCATGAGCCATTCCTCAAGGGCCTTTCTCTCAGCCTCGGCGGCTGCTGTGGTCGGTGGTACGGGGACCTCTGTATCATCGGAGGTAGCGCGCCCTTGGGGGCGTGAGGACTCGCCTACCTCATGTATAGTCCGGGGCACCTCATCGTCGGAGTCCGTGGCATACCTTTTCAGCCCGGCGGCTCGTATCTCCTCGGAGGGCACTGCAGCCAGCTCCTCCATCTCCTCAAGGTCGTCATCGTCATAAGTTACCTTGTCGTCCTCATCGAGCCTGATTTCATCGGAGATCTCTATAGGATCATCAGGAATTGGAACAACGTCGCTCATATGGACACTGCTGCTATCAGTGTTAGAGTCAGAGCCGGAGTCGGAGTCAGTGATGGCTAGGCCATGATATGGATCATTGTTCGGGAAGGCCATCGCTGAAAGGATTAAGGTTTAATTAGTGATAATATCGCTTTTTTTTTTTTTTTTTTTTCTATCCCTTATTTTGGTCATTCCTATACTAGACCATTAGTTGCGATAAAGGTGTCGTAAAGACACGTGCACTCTCGTGTAATGCAAGTTTTGAAAACATGTCATGCATGAAAAACGTTTTCATGAGGGAATCTAAGGGGTTATAGCCTAGACTCAGGGTTGAATCCTAGTTCGCTATAACCATGGCTCTGATACCAGTCTGTCACACCCGGTCCATAGGCGGAAACAACCGGTGTGCGACTCATGAAAGGTTTTTCGAGAGCGCGGTTAAGCAACAACTATATGATAAAATACATGATGATTTCATTCATAATATAAGTTTTACAAAAATATCCATAAAAAAATTTACATATAACATATTGAGATTTCACAGTTATGTCCTGCCGAAGGGAGATATAACCGTGAAAACTCCAAAATATAAAATCCTCATACATGAAATTTCCATAGTTAAACATAAAACCGTAGTGAGACACCGTGACCTCTCCACGTAGCTAAATACCTGAAAGACACGTAAAATAATTTAATCAGTACAAACTGAGTGAGTTCACAAGTTTTGTGACTCGATAAAATGCTTTATAATATAATTCTCATAACGTCATGAATGCAGTATCCATGACTTGCAGTGTAACGTGAATACATGAGTTCGTAACCATTCCTTGACTATATATATACACCATAAAGCCCCACATAACATCCCACGAGTCCACGAGGGAATAAATAAATCGGAAAACTAAGCACCCGTCTTATAAAGTGGCGCGACCACTTACGAGTGGGTTGGTCAGACCAGTAGTACTACCCGTAGAGTTCCTCGGCTATAGTTGCCTATAGTTTATGGTTACAATATATACCGGGGACTTTATGTACCATGAGCGCGCCAAATATCTCATGTACACGCACATTGTAAATCAAGATATACACCATGATAAAACATATTTAAACACGTGTCCCTCGCCCCGAAAACAGTTTAAAACATAGTGAAAATAGTGAAAATAGGGGCTGTGAGACTCACCTTAAATGAGGAATAATGTTCCGTTATACTTGGTGAGTTTCCTGTATTATATCGTATACGTATGCACTTCAGTACATAATATATAACTATTAATACTTAGCCCGATACATACTTATGAGGTGACGGTATATATGTATACTTTTTATACATTAGCGATACGGACGTTAGACAACGTCTTATACTTGTTATGTATATCCGTTATATCCTCTTTATATATATATCCTCCGAGCATTAGGGAATGCTCGATACAAATTATTCGTCGGTAATCATGACGTTCGTGACATGCTTTAGCCTAATAGGTTTTGGAGCTCTCATCGTTAGTCCCCAGGTAGGTAACGGGCCCATCTATGATATATTCGTTTACCAGCCTAGACAGGACGTCCCGACTACCGGCACCTCCACCCTTCCAGTTACTCGCAATGTCCATCACAAAAACCCGTATTTTATATTTATACGTATGGCACATATATAGGAATATATGTGTATTAATTGTATATATCATTTCCTCATGTATATGATAAGTATTATTAGTATTTTCGTCTTCGTAACATAAAGTTATCTTTTACTTTTATAACTCTTATACACATCCTTTGTTTTTATAACATTATACATGGGTATTTATATTTTCATTTGCGTATATAGGAATATACGTGTACCTTGTATTTTACCCGTACAATCATCGTTATTTTTATTTCCAAAACTTGATGCAAGGGTTGCACCTTATGTTTAATGTGCACTTTTATTTATACTTTTATCTTTATTACTAGTACTCATATTTTATCATTATTATTATTATTATCACTATTATTATTACTATTATTATTTTTTACTTTTATGATAACCCGACACGGTTTTGCTTAAGTTATCAACTTCCTTATTAACTTATACACATTCAAGAATCCGTTTTGTATCACCGTTATTCATTCTTTTATAATTATGTGTTATATCATCATCAAAATTATTCATTCCCTTAACTAATTTTCCATATTCCCTAAACACCTTTAACACCTTTATAAATCCTTTATAACTTTTACTTAACATGATTTATCCTTCATTATATGTCATTTTAACACACTTCAAGTTTATATTCATGATTCATCACCTCGTTATGTATATGTATCTTAGGCTTAGTCCATGTTTTTCTACTAAACATTTTATGGCATTAGTACCTTGGGAATGTCGGTTTTTGAGCGTTCTTGAGCGGGTTTAAGGCGAGATCCAAGTTCCTTGACGTTAATCACGATGTTGAGGGTCTACATTATGTTTAAATAACATGAAATAGGTGAACTAGGGTCAAGTAAAATGATGAAACCGTGGCTGGACAGAATCTGTGTTTTTCCAGCCACCATAAACTGTTACAACTCGAGTTTTCGGCTTACCTAATGCTGAAATGAAGCCGGAAATGGATGTTCAAAAGGTGGTTCGTGATCCTTGCGAGTTTCCTTGGATTCCTAAACAAGAATCACCCAAAAATACCAAGTGGTTTGTGAGATATGAACAAAAGAAGAGAGGGGGTACTGCTGGAAAATGCAGTTTCCAGTAGTGACCTTCGAAGGTTCAAAGCTTCTTACCGAGTTTTCCGGGCAGAGATCCGTTCAAGGCTTTCTACCACGGTTTAAGGATTTCTTCTAGCTTTCCAACGATATATAGGGTTCAAGATGTTAAGAGTAGAATTATAGAGAAAACAGGTTGCAAAGAGGCGGCTGTTTGGTGGCCTGCTGCTGTTCTTCGGCCGAGAGGGAAGAGGTTGAAGTTTGGAATGTGTTTTGAAGTTTGTATGTGTTAATTCTTTGTCCACAACCTTGGTATATAATATGGAAAGCAAGAGGTGACAATATCCCTTGAATTAAGGGTGGCTACCTTATCAATCAAGTGTCAATAGTTGGTCAAAGTATGGTGCAAATTCATTGTTTATTTGATTGGGATGGGGAGCCGGATTTTTGAAGGATTCTTGGAGGCTTGGTGGCTTGCAAGTACTACTATAATGATGATGTTGGTGATGATGATGTAGCATGAAGATAAGGATGTATGTATGGATGCATAAATGGTGGCTTCATGTGGTGTTTGATCTTGTGTTTAAAATCGAAAAGAGAAAAGGTTGGGGTTCGGCTTTGGGCTGCAAAGGGAGGGTATTATGGTCATTTAATAAATATATTGGTTGTCCAAATGTAGTGCTAAGTTCAATCTTGGTTCGGGTCTTAAGTGGATAGTCGTTAGGACGAGTTGATCATCGAGTAAACAAGTTATGGAATTTATATTGGACTTGGGTATTATGAGCTTCTCTTAATTTATTTGGTCACCTATAAGGTATTATAGATGGTATGGAACCCGGTATTTATTTCGGTTCCCGGTATGATGTATATTTAAATTTAGCCCGGAGTTATATTCGGTTAAATAGTGCTCCATATTGTAATCCTTCATGGATTGTTTAAATTATTAACTTCATATTATTTTGACTAGTATACCTTTAATTCCTTCATAGTTTCATATCTTGGTCGTCTCACTGTATAATGTATCATTGATTTGGCCGGTTCGGCGACTATATTCCATTATTTAAACGTTTATGGCGTTTTGGTCCTAATTAGGGAATTAGGACATTACTGAGCATGGTCTTACCATTACCCCTTATATTGGATCATAGGTATATATTTAGCTTGATATGTTTGTCACCTCTGACTATTACTGGGCTGTCTTTATCATATAGCCGTTCTCATCGGCTCTTTATACGATCCTATAGGCATAACGACTGTTCTCGTTCACATTTCAAGTATACTATGGTTTATGCCTCATATAAATTATATAAATAATACGTAATTTAAATCAAATATATACATTAGAGTGTGAAAAATTACCGGGTGTCACATCACTGTTTCAAGGACTTCCTCATTCTTACGACTTAACGCATCAGCGACCACGTTAGCTTTACCGGGGTAATACTTAATTTCACAGTCGTAATCCTTTATCAATTCTAACCATCTTCTCTGCCTCATGTTCAATTCTTTCTGCTCGAAGAAGTACTTTAAACTCTTATGATCAGTATAGATAGTACACTTAATGCCGTACAGATAATGCCTCCATATCTTAAGAGCATGCACTACAGCTGCTAACTCCAAATCATGCGTCGGATAAGTACTCTCATGGACCTTCAACTGTCTAGACGCGTAGGCTATCACCTACCCTCGTTGCATCAACACGCAACCTAACCCTTGATGCGAGGCATCAGCACAAACAACAAAATCCTCATCACCATTGGGTAAAGTAAGGATTGGAGCTTGCGTGAGTCTCTTCTTCAATTCTTCAAAGGCTTCCTCCTGAAACTTTCCCCAACTGAATACTATCGACTTTCGGGTCATACCGGTCAGCGGTGCGGCTATCTTGGAGAAACCTTCGATGAATCTCCTATAGTAGCCAGCTAACCCTAGGAAGCTTCGTATATCAGTCGGATTCTGCGGAGTCTTCCAATTCGTTATCGCTTCAATCTTAGCTGGGTCCACGGTAATCCCCTCCGGATTAACCACATGTCCTAAAAATTGCACTTCTCTTAACCAGAACGCGCACTTCGAAAACTTGGCGTACAACTTCTCTTTCTTCAGAACTTCCAACACCTCTCTCAGATGCTCGGCATGGTCAGACTCACTCTTTGAATAAATCAATATATCGTCAATGAAGACGATAACCGACTTATCCAACATCGGCCGACACACCCTATTCATCATGTCCATAAATGCTGCAGGAGCATTTGTTAGACCGAATGACATTACGAGGAACTTGTAGTGTCCATACCGCGTTCGGAACGCTGTCTTAGGGATGTCTGCCTCTTTCACCTTCAGCTGATGGTAGCCTGATCTGAGATCTATTCGTGAGAACCAACTTGAACCTTGCAGTTGGTCAAACAGATCATCAATCCTTGGCAACGGATATCTATTCTTTACCGTAAGCTTATTCAACTCACGATAGTCTATGCACATCCTCATACTTCCATCCTTCTTTTTCACGAACAATACCGGTGCGCCCCACGGGGAAACACTCGGTCTTATGAAACCCTTGTCGAGGAGTTCTTGCAGTTGGGACATCAACTCCTTCATCTCAGACGGTGCTAGACGGTAAGGCGCCTTTGCGACAGGTTGGGCTCCTGGTATTAAATCTATCTGAAATTCTATCTCTCGCTCCGGTGGCAACCCCGGAAGATCCTCAGGGAATACTTCTGGGTAGTCGCGCACAATAGGAACATCTTTCATCTCTTTCGTCTCGGCCGCAGCGTTGACGACATACGCCAGGTAGGCACAACACCCTCGCCTTAGCAAACCCTCGGCTTTCATCATCGAAATGACATTAAGCCCAGAACTTTCCTTATCACCATAAACCGTCACCGCACTACCATCCAATGACTTTAACCTTATCATCCTACTTTTACATACTATCTGAGCCTCAAACTCAGACAACCAATCCATACCCAAAACCACATCGAACCCTCCCAAGGTCATAATGTACAAGGTAACCGGGAACTCATGTCCCTCCAGTTCTATCCTACAGTCCTTAACCATTTTCATTATTTTAACCGAAGTGTCACTAGCGGTTTCTACTATAAGAGTCTCAGACACTCGGCAACATTTCATTTTAGCTAGTTTACTAAATGTTGTAGCTACAAAACTTCTATTCGCACCAGAATCAAATAATACGGCAGCAGAAATGCCGTTTACTAAGAACGTACCGGTCACAACATCAGGAATCTGTCTAGCTTGCTCTTGGGTCAACATGTAGGCCCTAGTCCTCGGCCTTGCTTGTTCAGCACCTTTCATCCCACTACCTCCAGCCTCACCTTCAGTGCACTCCCTTGCCATATGGCCTGGCTTGCCACATTTGTAACATGCTGGCTTTGCTCCGCACTCATTAGCATAGTGCCCTACCTTTCCGCACTTATAACAGACATTCAACCCCATTCTGCATTCGCCACCATGAGCCTTTCCACATTTGAGACAAACACCAGAACTTTTACCCCACTTGCACTCACCCCCATGCATCTTTCCGCAGGTCTTACACGATCTCTTCTCCCACACTCTCTGCTTCTTATCCTTGGGGTTCCACGACTGTGTACCGGGTCATTTAGCAGAAGCGACCCATTTCTTCTCTTTCTTCTCATCTCCCACCACTACATCATCCGCAGCCAGGTCTGCATAGACCATTTCTGCGAGTTCAACAGCAGAATCGAAAGTAGCAGGTTTACTTGTCCTGACTAACATGCGGATTCTCTGTGGTAATCCCCTCACATAACACTTGATTCTCTTAGCCTCAGTGCTGACCATATCGGGTACCAACCTAGACATTCGGTTGAATTCTGTAGTGTACTCACGATGTGTCATCGTCCCAGCTTTCAAGTTTAGGAACTTCATCTCCGCCCTTTCAACCTCGGCGTCAGCACAGAACTTCTTCATTACTAACTCCTTCAGATCGTCCCACTTCATCTCTTTGATCTCTTCTCTGGTCTTCCTCTGCTCCACACTCTCCCACCAATACATAGCCTCATCTTCAAATGATTGAGTAGCATAACCTACCGCTTGATAGGGACGGCACTCGCTAATGCGGATAACCTTATCCATGGCGGTTATCCACTGAAGAGTAGCGATTGCGTCTCCTAGACCAGTCAGCTTAGGCGGGTCACAACCTCTGAAGGACTTATAGTTGCAACCGCCTCGGCCCCTCTTCCTATCATCATCTTTCACAGACCTTACCTCACTCGAGTCACCTCTTTCCCTCTCGTCATCCTTCCTACCATTACCATCTGCCCCTTCAACAGTTCTTTCACGGCTTCCAGCAGACCTTCCCGGGGTAATATTTTTCACAGCAGTGGCTACAGCTTGAACAATAGCTGCTTGAATTGCGGGATCCAGTTGAACTCCTTCATTGTTTTCCGGGTTTCTTCCCGCTGCGCTTCCTTCAGCTTCGGTGTTGGAAGCTCTCTCAACCGAAGGTTGCTGGACACGACGAGGCCTGTCGCGTCGTCCAGTGCGACCTCCAGCTCCAACAATGTCTCCAACTCCAGCCATCGTATTCTAAAAGGGAAAACACAAACATCATCACTCAAGGAACTATCTAGTACAAGGATAGCAAGGCTAACAGGTAATAACAGTGGCCAGCTGTGACTAGCTGATCACGTTGCTTTCCATGTCCTATACACTTCCCTTTATGAGTCTATTTGTGCTGGTTCTACTTAAGCAGTTAGCCAAATCAACAATCAATTATTCCTATCCCTGCCGTTCACGTATCTTTTCTTTCTCATTAACATATATCATTTAATTATACACTTTACCTTTACTGATCTTGCTTGAGCGACACATGACATTCTTGAACTGGCATCTTCTTTCCTTTCTTTCTTATATCCCATATTCTGTTCGAGTCTAAGCATGTAGGATGCTTAAATCTCTCGAACTTTGCTCTGATACCAACTTGTAAGGCCCCGTTACCGGTAGCCCTACTTTCGTGTTGGATTTACTCATAAACACAGTTCTAAATATCAGAGTTAATTAAAACATTTACGCGGAATATAAAACTTTCATAAAACTTTACATAATTCATAACTTGTCTCAAAACATCCTTTGTCTTTCAACATTAAAGCATTAAAATTAAAACATCATAAGTCTTCAGATGCCAGATTCTTGTTCAGTGCCATGTGTCTCTTCAAGCGAGCTGCCTCATCCTACTCACCTGCGTGCATACTAAAAGTCAGCTACGCTGAGTGAGTTCTAGTTAATCACATAATCATACAATACATTCTTACGCTTCATACTTAATCTCTTAACTTTCTTTCATATACACCTAAGTGCTTTTACTTTCATTTTTACTTTCATACTTTCTTTACATTCATAATCATACGTTCATTTTTACATTCATGCTTTCCTTACATACAAAATCATACTTTTTAAAGAGCCTTTCGCCCTATAACCTCACAGATATTATAAGGGTCTGGTCCCTAGTTTTCGAATATTAGAAGGGTTCTATTCCTTAACATCACAGATATTATAAGGGTCTGGTCCCTATCATCACAAATATTATAAGGGTCTGGTCCCTAGTTTTCGAATATTAGAAGGGTTCGATTCCCTAACATCACAGATATTATAAGGGTCTGGTCCCTATCATCACAGTTATTATGAGGGTCTGGTCCCTAGTTTTCGAATATTAGAAGGGTTCGATTCCCTAACATCACAGATATTATAAGGGTCTGGTCCCTATCATCACAGATATTATAAGGGTCTGGTCCCTATTTTTCGAATATTAGAAGGGTTCGATTCCCTCTTCGTTACCATACAACCATACATCATACCTCGAGTATTAGTAGGGCTCGGTACCCTTTTCGTAACCATACAACCATACATCATACCTCGAGTATTATTAGGGCTCGGTACCCTTTTCGTAATCATACATTATCATTTCTTTCTTCTATTATCTCTATCATGTTCATACACATAAACATACATAACATACTTACCTTATACATAGCGTTACAACCTGACAGTACGTGCAATATCCGAAGATCGTTCACGTACTATCAAGCAATCATTAATACATTTCACATTATCCACATAAGGCATACACTTATCTCTTAGGATAAGTGTATTAACAAACATATTGAGTATGCACACAGCCCCGAAAACGTAACACATAAATGGGGCTAGAAACTCACCTGAACACGGTTACGTTCTCCGTTGATCGTAATCCCTTTCTTCAGTTGTGCACGGCTGACTGTATAACAAGTATACATATCAATTTAACTATCACTACTTATAACATCTTTCTAGTCTTAATTACTACCCACAACGAACGGGGGTCCGGGGGCAGCGCCCCTGGCAGCGGGGTCTAGGGGCGGCAGCCCCTAGCAGGGTCCAAGGGGCAGAGCCCCTGGCTGGGTTAACCTTAGGCGAACTTAGCTTTAGGCGAAGTTACCAGCTAGGCAAACTTAGCTTTACAGCGAAGTTGCCATCAGGCGAACTTGGCTTCAGGCGAAGTTGTCATCAGGCGAACTTGGCCTCAGGCGAAGTTACCAGTTAGGCGAACTTAACTTTACAGCGAAGTTGCCATCAGGCGAACTTGGCTTCAGGCGAAGTTGTCATCAGGCGAACTTGGCCTCAGGCGAAGTTACCAGTTAGGCGAACTTAACTTTACAGCGAAATTGCCATCAGGCGAACTTAGCTTGCAGACGAAGTTCATCAGGCAAACTTAGCTTGCAGGCGAAGTTCGTCGCTTTGAAGGCGAAGTTGCCCAGATGAAGGCGAAGTTGCCCAGACAGCCGCTGTTTTAGTTTCTGATCGGCCTTTCGAGCGATTTTAACACCCTTGCTATGGTTCAATATCACCCACTACGCTACCCGACCATTTTTGGTCGTTTATACACTAAAAATCTTGGATCTTTAAACTTCAAAGATCAAGAATCATACCTTTTTTGGCTTGTTTGGATCTCGTTTACTTGCTTATCACCACTAATCGCTCTCTCTCTCACTCGGGTCTGTCGGATCTGCCCGGATCTGCCTTCGGTCCGGCGGCGAAGTTAGTGTGGTATGTGTGTCTTTTTGGAGTGTTAGGGAGTTTGGTGAAAAATGAAGATATTTTGGGATTTTGGGGGTATTTATATCCCTGAAATCCCATTCTCATTTAACCCCTCTCAATTAATCCAAGGCCAAGACCCGCTCCTTACCCGATATTAATTAATTACGCGAAATCACTAAACATAACTTCCTTTACTCATCATTAAAATTTTAGGATGTTACAAAAGCGTGGACTTAACTTTCCTTTCTTACCGAGACGAACAACACCTTTTCAAGGTAAAACTTTCAATAAGACTCTATCTCCTTCATTGAATTCTAACGGCTTACAACGGATATCAGCTTAACTCTTTTGTCGGTCTCGCACCTTCTTAAGTCGTTCACGAATTTGCAATATTTTATCGGTGGTTTCTTTGACTATCTCGGGTCCAGACATTTGGTTGTCTCCAGTTTCTTACCAGCTAACCGGCGTTCTACATATTCGGCCGTATAACGCTTCGAACGGTACGGATTGAATACTTGTGTGATAACTATTGTTATACATAAATTCCATTAGGGAAAGATGGTTGTCCCAACTCCCACCTAGGTCAATCACACAAGTGCGGAGCATATCTTCAAGCGTTTGAATTGTTTTTCCGGTTTGCCCATCGGTTTAAAGATGATAGGCGGTGCTAAGATTTAGTAGGGTTCCTAATGCTTGTTGGAAACTTTTCCAGAAGTCAGACGTGAATCGGCTGTCTCGACCAGAAATGATAGAAAGAGGCACTCCATGAAATTTAACAATGCAGTTTACGTAGATTCGTGCTAATCTATCCATTGAATATGTGTCGTTTATAGGTATAAAATGAGCGGATTTGGTTAACCAATCTAAGATAACCCAGATCGCATTATGTTGACGAGTGGTTTTCGGGAGTTTCGTGATATAGTCCACGGTTATAATTTCCCACTTCCAAACGGAAAGTTCGGGTTGCTTAAGCAATCGCGAGGGTTTTTGGTGTTCGGCTTTTAGTTTTAAACACGTGAAACATTTTGAAACATGCAAAGCAATATCCTTTTTCATTCCGTTCCACAAGTAGTTCGGCTTGAGATTTTGGTACATTTAATCACTACCGGGGTGCATCATGTACTCGGACTTATGTGTCTCGCTCATTATCTTTTCCTGTAACTCTCCAATGATCGATACCCAAATCGGGTTTCCAAGTCTTAGTATACCATCATCACCTTTGACTAATGAATCAATGGTTTCGTTACGGTTTTCATCGAAAATCTTGTTTTCTTCGATTGCTTGGTATTGAGCTAACTTAATTAGGGCTTAATAGTCGATGCACATTCGCATTGATCCATCCTTCTTTTGACGAAGTGAATCGGCGCTCCCCATGGTGATGAACTTGGACGGATGAATTGTTTCTCGAGCAGCTCGTCTAATTGTCTCTTCAATTACTTCATTTTGGTTGGAGCTAAACGATACGGGGTTTTGCCGATTGATGCAGTTCCAGGCATGAGATCATTTTTAAACTCGACTTCTCAATCGAGTGGAATAACTGGCAGCTCGTCAGGAAAGACATCGAAGAATTCAGAGACAATAGGCACGTCCTTTATCTCCTTTGGTTTGGATTCGTCAGTGACGTAGGCCATGAATGCTAGGCATCCTTGATTTAAACATTTATTAACTCTAATCATGGATATTATGCTAACTTGGCCAGCGTGTGTGTCCCCTTCAATTCGAATGGTTCGTTTATCCGGGGCTCGAATGTAACATTCGTTACTTTTCAAACCCGAAAAACCGAACCGTTTTAAATTTTCGGTTTTGTTCTATTTAAAATTTATATTTTTTTATCACACACACATATATATATATATATATATATATCTTAAAGTTTTGTTACATGTATTTTTTTAAGTTTTTGGTATTTATATTCGTTAAACCGGCTCATTTTGTCGTTTCAATTTATTATTATTCCTTGTTTACTAGTAATATATTATCCTCGAAGATTTTTGATTATTTAAAGATTTAATTAAGCAAGTTCCGAACTATCCGGGTATAATTCGAACATATTTCCAAAACATTAACTTTAATTTCATTTATATAACATTTAGAAGTACAAGGTCCAAAACGTAAATGTATTTCAATTTATATTTAAAAGAAACATGAAAGATGAAGGGCTGAAAGTGTAAATTCATTTCAAATAATATAATAATAATAATAATAATAATAATAATAATGAAAAAATTGCAGCAGCCCCTTCGTCCTTTTCACGATTTTCCGGCCGAAAGTCCGGCGACTGGATATCCGGCGCCGGCGATATATAGAACGTCAAAATATGGTTCATTTGATCCGTTAATTCACCCCAAACGTCATCTCCATTAATTTTAAGCAATAATACGTGATTTATACCGCCATTAACGATCCATTTAACTCGTTTTAATCTCCACCCGTCGGACTTTAATTAGAACTTTAATAACGCGAATTAAACTCAAATCGATCCTATTGAAACCATCGATAAAACTCTAACATACAATCGACCCTGCTGCAAACATGATACTACACAAACAAACTGTCTAAAACCTTCAAATCGTTCATTCCAATTCCGATTCCGGCGAAGCTTCATTCACCGTATTTTCGACATCATTCAAAGTAATGCCTATACGGTTTTGATTCATTTGTAGCCAATTAACAAAACCCCTAAACCTAATTAAACAAACATGGAATGAATTAACAGATTTGAATTTCTAGGGTTATAATGAAGAAGATGAACCTGTAACTTGTTTTATATATTTTTATGTTATGAGATCCTAACAAACAAATGATCTGGTCCAACTGGTTTGTCCTTTAACATGCCAATCATGGGACCCGGGTTCAAACTCGGGTCATGGCAGTTTTGTTGTTATTTTATTTTAAAACCTATCTTTTAATATATATTAATCAAATAAAATTAAAAAAACTATATTAAATCAATAAAATTATATTAAGTCAAATGAATTATAATCTCTTTTCATGTATAAACCCGACTTTCATTTCCGTAAGTTTTCGTTAAAATTTCGATTAATATTAAATTAATATATATTATTTTGTTAACCTTTATAACACGAGAATGTAATATTTTTGAAGTTGAAATTCTCGTTAAAAACAATATTCCACAAACGTTATAATCCTCAATCTCGTGTTAAATTAATATTTAGATAATATGAAAATAAATGCAATCGTTAAATTACCGTTACAACTTTAAATAATACTATAATACCAATTGCTATAAAAGATACAAAAAAAATAGAATGATACATTCAATATTTCTAAAATATATCAACCCGATTTACCTACTTTTATAGACGTTAGTTAATATTAATTTTGTACTTTTAATTATAGTTCGTGACGTTCAATTGCTTCGGTTTTATTTATGCACTTTCGGTTTTATTTCAAGTTTGTCTTCAACCTCAATGTGAGTTTCTCATACCCCCTTTTTACTCTTTTATTACTTTTGGGGGTAGCATATAGATCCTATCCAAATTTCAATTTCGTTTATTCATTATTTACAAACTACAATTCGCAACATGGACTTGTGTGTTTACTTGTTACTTGCTCAAAATTACTTGCACATGGATTACTTCAATATAGTATGATCATACGACCCCTTTGCGCTCAATACATTTGTTGTTATGAGTGGAAAAGGGCCTCATTATCCGAGTACGTAGGTGCACAATCCACACTGTAAAGGACCTTACTTGCGCTTATCTGAGTACGTTGGTGCACAATCCCAGTTGGAAAGGACATTTCTTGCTCATTTACACTTGTTTATGGAATTGTAGATTTTTATGTACTTATATCAAAACTTGTGTGAACTCACCAACTATTCATGTAGTTGAACTTTATTTTATATATATGCTACAGGTACCTTATTTAGAAGATGTTGCCATGACAAAGACATTAGTACTTAGGTTGTACTAATAAATGGTCAAGATGTTAATTGTTCTTGTATTTTCTTGTATTTCTTGTTACAAACTTGTGTACTTGGTGTTTAAATTAATTAATGATAATATCGTACTTAATAGTGTCATATGTGTTTTGGGAAATCTGTACGTCACACTCGGGCGTATTCCTCTTTAGCCGGGGTGTTACATCGAAGTTCTATGGTTTTTCTATTACAAATGATATATACATGATTATTAGATAACCATTCCATACCAAGTACTATATCAAAACCGGCAAGAGTCATGGGTAACAGTTGGATGGGTAAAGCGTAACCAGCTAACATGATTTCTCCGTTTTCTAAAGCTTCGGAAATTTTAACTACTTCACCACTAACGGTCTTGACGCTTAATATTTTATTTAGTTTGTTTAAAGGTCACACTTGAAACGTTCTTACATCTTTATTTATCTGTTTTAAATCTTTAGTTTCTTTTATTTAAAGGACCCAAGGATTTTTTATGGTATATGCTCATAAAGGTTATATAATAATATCCAAAAAAAGTCCATAATTTTATTTCATCAAAATCCTTTTTGATGATATATGCTCATAAATGTAAAAACTTTTGTAAACAAAAGTTGTTCAAAACATTCTAATTTATTAGACTGGAAAGTCTTGAATTATAATAAAATTGTCTGATATTTTGAATACCTTAAACAAAACAGAGCAGTTTCCTGTCCAAAAACCGCTTTTGTATTTCATCTTCTTTTTTGATTCTTTTTCCATGTTTTTATCTTATTATTTATTCCTTTAATTTAGTATTCTTTAAACTTTACAATCTCGTTAGTTAGTCTTTAATTATTATATTTTTTTTATTTATAGTTCGTGAGGTTCGATCGATCATTTTCTTTAACGTGCTTTCGGTTGTCATTCCAAGTTTAGCTTTAATCTCAATGTGAGTTTCTCACACCCTGTTTTTAACGCTTTTACATATTTTAGGGGTAGCATATATATCGTATTCAAACCCATTTTCTTATTATTTTTTATTACAAACTACAATTCGCTACATGGACTTGTGTGTTTACTTGTTACTTGCTCAAAGATTACGTGCATGGATTACTTCAAGTTAGTATGATCATATGCCCCCTCTTTGCGCTGAAGAAATTTGTTGTTATGAGTGGAAAAGGGTCTAATTATCTATCACACCCGACTAGGTAATTGCGGAAGCATGATACGGGAAAGTAAAGGATAACTCTGGTATCAACCACATTGTTTATAAAGAAATTCAACAAACTAATTTGCATCATATTACATTGGTTGGTACTAAGTTTACAAACTAGGTGAAAAACACATAACCTGTTTTTGGGCTTCTTATTCATTACAATGTACTTGCATCTATTTACAGCTATTCAACTTCAGTTTTTTTACACCGAGCACATAGCAATCATTCCATCTTTTGGGTCACCTTAAAAGCATGTTAAAACGGCTCAACTACGTCTAGTTGGCGAGTTTCAAGTTTCACGAGTACGAACAAAAATCAGTATACGAGTTCATAAAGTTCATAGTATGTATGTATGTATGTATGTATGTATGTATGTATGTATGTATGTATGTATGTATGTGTGTATGTATGTGTGTATGTATGTATGTGTATGATGTTTTTATACTAAGCCAAAACTGAAACCGAAACGAGCTAAAACACAAGGCCACCCCTGCCAATGCACTCCTGTTGGCATTTAATATCCACTTTGCTCCAAGTATGTACTATGTCTAACACCACATAGCAGAATGTAATAAGTTTAAATGACAATGTGGAACTGGCTTAACATTTTCCGGCATACCCCTCCGGCCCTGTCAGTTGGGTTTGTCAAACTAATAGTACTATCCACACGTCACCGACGCGAAGTTAATCACTTGTGTTTGTGGGTACTTTCAAGTGTTAGTACTTAGATAATTCACATCATCGCAAGTTTTCAAGTATATAAGCATATGTAAACATGCTTTCCAACCCAAAAGTTCATAAAACAGTTTAGAAAGTGGGTTCGTGAAACTCACCTTATCGTAGTACCGATTGGTTACACGTGTAGTGTGTATAATACCTCGACTATATCTCGTATCCTATAATCGGTATAGTACAATTAACATTAGTACAGTGTTTAAACTAATTCGGGCTGTATAACTAGTTTGGGTATGGCTGTTACGCCAAGAACATGTCAGTAGTGTTAGATTGTGACGTTGTACGTTATGAAATATTTAAACCCAGATTTGGCTCAGTTTCACCGTTTTCCATGCCTAGCCAAGTTGATCGTTTACGCGTTTCGGAAGTAGATAATTTCACACAAACTTAAGTAAACATACTGTTTGATAAAATAATTTCACACAACTTAAGTTTCGGTATATGGATTGATCGTATGGTTTGTTTCTGTTTTCATACTGGTTTGATCATACAAAACGTGCAATCCACCCGAATTGTCTGGAAATCTCGAAAAAAGTTCGTTTTTATCAAATTCATCCAAAACTAAAATATTTGACCACTTTTGACATTTTGACATACCAGTCATTTCGTTAAACATAAAACTGTCGTTTTGTTAAAACATATCTAATTTAAATCTTTAAATAATCATAACTATTTATGTAATTATATATAAATTATTATTTTTTTTTTAAAATCAATTAAACTCTGTATAAGTTTATAAAAATATTTTCAGAAATTTTATACTTAACTATTTATTTATAAAAATTCATTTCATGTGTTATAATTAACTGATAAATAACCCGTTTATACCAAATGATTCTAAAATTTGATAATTTTTCTAAGTGGTAAAAATAAAATAAAATAACACCTTTAAAATTTTCAGTACCTAACATTTTGGCCAAAATACCCCTTTGTACATTTTTCGGCTGTTAAAACTCGATAAAAACGCAATTGCACAAACTGTAATTAGACATTTTCAAATAATCCCAAGTTTTACTAAGTGATCTTACCATCACATTTATGAGTTCCAAACTATATTTCATAATTTTTCAAGAAGCTTAGCTATTTTTCATAAGTAAACGCTAATAAACGTTAATAAATTCGCAAAATATTTTCCGTTTATTGAAAAATTACCAAATTTTAACACGAAATCACTTATATGATCCCTAATTTCCCTGAAAAGTTTCACAAACTAAAAAACAAGCACGTCATAACCTAATACTAAACAGCCCCTAAACGAGTAATACGGTAATTACCTTGTCGGTTTTCGATAGTGTTTGGTGGTTATATCAACTCTCTGGGTCTTGGGTCACAAAGCCAGTGTGTCTACATTTCATATAACACAAGACCAAGAATAAATCATCCATAGTTCAGCCTTGTTAATTAAGGTTTCGGGTTCGGGTTTTAAACCAAACTTTTAAACCGTAAAAACGTTATGATAACATTATAATCCGTGTTTTTTGTCAAAAATCTATATGGTTCTGACTCGTAAACATGTTTAACATCAAAACATGGTTTTAGGTGATTTTTAGGGTTTTTGTATGGTTAAACATGTTTAATACTAATCAAGACATGTTTATATGTTAATTACATTATAAAAACATGGTTAAATCTTCATAAAAATGGATCTCACCTTAGGGTTTGGCTGAGAAAACTGAAGAACAGCAAAGAGTTCAGGTATAACTATTTTTTTTAAGAGTGAAAATGACTTAGAACAATCAAGAGTTTGATATATATCTAAAGGGGGGAAAGTCCACTTTGGCGGGCAGACCAAAAGGGGGGCCCATCGGGCTTATTTTTGGCCCATTGATGCCTCGTTTTGTGTGCCAAGATTCAGTCTCGATCCAAAATTTAAATTGGGTCCGGTTTTTCGCAAGAAAACTAATTCGAGTGCGAAAAACAGCGCGAAAACGAGTGTTTTCACCCTATTTTTGTAAAATAAGAAAAACGTACTGACTCATTGTAAAAATCCAAAATATTTTCACGAATTTCTTAAAACACCTTATGTAAGTGTTCCATACGTGTTTTTCGTCTTGACATATGCTACAATACTCGTTTGACGTTAGCGATTGCGTTTAAACTCATAGCGTATTGTTAAACGAACCCTTTTTTGTTTAAATGATTTTATATGTACAGAGGTCTTAATATTAACATGTTAGCCACTATAATATATATATATAACTCATTTATGAACCCTCAGTATATATACGGTTCATAATCAGTATCGGTCGGTTACTCGTTTAATCGCTACGAATTAACCGATTTATCGTTTACTCGCTACGTAGTGAATAAGGTATACCTCGTTTTTTCATGAATGTAACATTATCTGAGTACGTTGGTGCACAATCCCAGTTGGAAAGGACATTTCTTGCTCATTTTCACTTGTTCATGGAATTGTAGATTTTTATGTACTTATATCAAAACTTGTGTGAACTCACCAACTATTCATGTAGTTGAACTTTATTTTATATATATGCTACAGGTACCTTATTTAGAAGATGTTGCCATGACAAAGACATTAGTACTTAGGTTGTACTAATAAATGGTCAAGATGTTAATTGTTCTTGTATTTTCTTGTATTTCTTGTTACAAACTTGTGTACTTGGTGTTTAAATTAATTAATGATAATATCGTACTTAATAGTGTCATATGTGTTTTGGGAAATCTGTACGTCACACTCGGGCGTATTCCTCTTTAGCCGGGGTGTTACATCGAAGTTCTATGGTTTTTCTATTACAAATGATATATACATGATTATTAGATAACCATTCCATACCAAGTACTATATCAAAACCGGCAAGAGTCATGGGTAACAGTTGGATGGGTAAAGCGTAACCAGCTAACATGATTTCTCCGTTTTCTAAAGCTTCGGAAATTTTAACTACTTCACCACTAACGGTCTTGACGCTTAATATTTTATTTAGTTTGTTTAAAGGTCACACTTGAAACGTTCTTACATCTTTATTTATCTGTTTTAAATCTTTAGTTTCTTTTATTTAAAGGACCCAAGGATTTTTTATGGTATATGCTCATAAAGGTTATATAATAATATCCAAAAAAAGTCCATAATTTTATTTCATCAAAATCCTTTTTGATGATATATGCTCATAAATGTAAAAACTTTTGTAAACAAAAGTTGTTCAAAACATTCTAATTTATTAGACTGGAAAGTCTTGAATTATAATAAAATTGTCTGATATTTTGAATACCTTAAACAAAACAGAGCAGTTTCCTGTCCAAAAACCGCTTTTGTATTTCATCTTCTTTTTTGATTTTTTTTCCATTTTTTTATCTTATTATTTATTCCTTTAATTTAGTATTCTTTAAACTTTACAATCTCGTTAGTTAGTCTTTAATTATTATATTTTTTTTATTTATAGTTCGTGAGGTTCGATCGATCATTTTCTTTAACGTGCTTTCGGTTGTCATTCCAAGTTTAGCTTTAATCTCAATGTGAGTTTCTCACACCCTGTTTTTAACGCTTTTACATATTTTGGGGGTAGCATATATATCGTATTCAAACCCATTTTCTTATTATTTTTTATTAGAAACTACAATTCGCTACATGGACTTGTGTGTTTACTTGTTACTTGCTCAAAGATTACGTGCATGGATTACTTCAAGTTAGTATGATCATATGCCCCCTCTTTGCGCTGAAGAAATTTGTTGTTATGAGTGGAAAAGGGTCTAATTATCTATCACACCCGACTAGGTAATTGCGGAAGCATGATACGGGAAAGTAAAGGATAACTCTGGTATCAACCACATTGTTTATAAAGAAATTCAACAAACTAATTTGCATCATATTACATTGGTTGGTACTAAGTTTACAAACTAGGTGAAAAACACATAACCTGTTTTTGGGCTTCTTATTCATTACAATGTACTTGCATCTATTTACAGCTATTCAACTTCAGTTTTTTTACACCGAGCACATAGCAATCATTCCATCTTTTGGGTCACCTTAAAAGCATGTTAAAACGGCTCAACTACGTCTAGTTGGCGAGTTTCAAGTTTCACGAGTACGAACAAAAATCAGTATACGAGTTCATAAAGTTCATAGTATGTATGTATGTATGTATGTATGTATGTATGTATGTATGTATGTATGTATGTATGTATGTATGTATGTATGTATGTATGTGTGTATGTATGTATGTGTATGATGTTTTTATACTAAGCCAAAACTGAAACCGAAACGAGCTAAAACACAAGGCCACCCCTGCCAATGCACTCCTGTTGGCATTTAATATCCACTTTGCTCCAAGTATGTACTATGTCTAACACCACATAGCAGAATGTAATAAGTTTAAATGACAATGTGGAACTGGCTTAACATTTTCCGGCATACCCCTCCGGCCCTGTCAGTTGGGTTTGTCAAACTAATAGTACTATCCACACGTCACCGACGCGAAGTTAATCACTTGTGTTTGTGGGTACTTTCAAGTGTTAGTACTTAGATAATTCACATCATCGCAAGTTTTCAAGTATATAAGCATATGTAAACATGCTTTCCAACCCAAAAGTTCATAAAACAGTTTAGAAAGTGGGTTCGTGAAACTCACCTTATCGTAGTACCGATTGGTTACACGTGTAGTGTGTATAATACCTCGACTATATCTCGTATCCTATAATCGGTATAGTACAATTAACATTAGTACAGTGTTTAAACTAATTCGGGCTGTATAACTAGTTTGGGTATGGCTGTTACGCCAAGAACATGTCAGTAGTGTTAGATTGTGACGTTGTACGTTATGAAATATTTAAACCCAGATTTGGCTCAGTTTCACCGTTTTCCATGCCTAGCCAAGTTGATCGTTTACGCGTTTCGGAAGTAGATAATTTCACACAAACTTAAGTAAACATACTGTTTGATAAAATAATTTCACACAACTTAAGTTTCGGTATATGGATTGATCGTATGGTTTGTTTCTGTTTTCATACTGGTTTGATCATACAAAACGTGCAATCCACCCGAATTGTCTGGAAATCTCGAAAAAAGTTCGTTTTTATCAAATTCATCCAAAACTAAAATATTTGACCACTTTTGACATTTTGACATACCAGTCATTTCGTTAAACATAAAACTGTCGTTTTGTTAAAACATATCTAATTTAAATCTTTAAATAATCATAACTATTTATGTAATTATATATAAATTATTATTTTTTTTTAAAAATCAATTAAACTCTGTATAAGTTTATAAAAATATTTTCAGAATTTTTATACTTAACTATTTATTTATAAAAATTCATTTCATGTGTTATAATTAACTGATAAATAACCCGTTTATACCAAATGATTCTAAAATTTGATAATTTTTCTAAGTGGTAAAAATAAAATAAAATAACACCTTTAAAATTTTCAGTACCTAACATTTTGGCCAAAATACCCCTTTGTACATTTTTCGGCTGTTAAAACTCGATAAAAACGCAATTGCACAAACTGTAATTAGACATTTTCAAATAATCCCAAGTTTTACTAAG
Source organism: Bidens hawaiensis (assembly GCF_021521415.1). Taxonomy (NCBI): domain Eukaryota; kingdom Viridiplantae; phylum Streptophyta; class Magnoliopsida; order Asterales; family Asteraceae; genus Bidens; species Bidens hawaiensis. The sequence goes on along the minus strand of NW_027499097.1, from coordinate 12,796 downwards.
TGATCTTACCATCACATTTATGAGTTCCAAACTATATTTCATAATTTTTCAAGAAGCTTAGCTATTTTTCATAAGTAAACGCTAATAAACGTTAATAAATTCGCAAAATATTTTCCGTTTATTGAAAAATTACCAAATTTTAACACGAAATCACTTATATGATCCCTAATTTCCCTGAAAAGTTTCACAAACTAAAAAACAAGCACGTCATAACCTAATACTAAACAGCCCCTAAACGAGTAATACGGTAATTACCTTGTCGGTTTTCGATAGTGTTTGGTGGTTATATCAACTCTCTGGGTCTTGGGTCACAAAGCCAGTGTGTCTACATTTCATATAACACAAGACCAAGAATAAATCATCCATAGTTCAGCCTTGTTAATTAAGGTTTCGGGTTAGGGTTTTAAACCAAACTTTTAAACCGTAAAAATGTTATGATAACATTATAATCCGTGTTTTTTGTCAAAAATACATATGGTTCTGACTCGTAAACATGTTTAACATCAAAACATGGTTTTAGGTGATTTTTAGGGTTTTTGTATGGTTAAACATGTTTAATACTAATCAAGACATGTTTATATGTTAATTACATTATAAAAACATGGTTAAATCTTCATAAAAATGGATCTCACCTTAGGGTTTGGCTGAGAAAACTGAAGAACAGCAAAGAGTTCAGGTATAACTATTTTTTTGAAGAGTGAAAATGACTTAGAACAATCAAGAGTTTGATATATATCTAAAGGGGGGAAAGTCCACTTTGGCGGGCAGACCAAAAGGGGGGCCCATCGGGCTTATTTTTGGCCCATTGATGCCTCGTTTTGTGTGCCAAGATTCAGTCTCGATCCAAAATTTAAATTGGGTCCGGTTTTTCGCAAGAAAACTAATTCGAGTGCGAAAAACAGCGCGAAAACGAGTGTTTTTCACCCTATTTTTGTAAAATAAGAAAAACGTACTGACTCATTGTAAAAATCCAAAATATTTTCACGAATTTCTTAAAACACCTTATGTAAGTGTTCCATACGTGTTTTTCGTCTTGACATATGCTACAATACTCGTTTGACGTTAGCGATTGCGTTTAAACTCATAGCGTATTGTTAAACGAACCCTTTTTTGTTTAAATGATTTTATATGTACAGAGGTCTTAATATTAACATGTTAGCCACTATAATATATATATAACTCATATATGAACCCTCAGTATATATACGGTTCATAATCAGTATCGGTCGGTTACTCGTTTAATCGCTACGAATTAATCGATTTATCGTTTACTCGCTACGTAGTGAATAAGGTATACCTCGTTTTTTCATGAATGTAACATTATCTGAGTACGTTGGTGCACAATCCCAACTGGGAAGGACCTTACTTGCGCTTATCTGAGTACGTTGGTGCACAATCTCAACAGGAAATGATTTTGCTTGCTCATTTACAGTTGTTCATGGAATTGTATGATTTTTATGTACTTATATCAAACTTGTGTGAACTCACCAACTATTCATTTAGTTAACATTATTTTATATATATGCTACATGTACATCTATTCGAAGTTGACACAAGAAGAAGACATTATAACTTAGGGTATTTCAATAAATGTACAAGTTGTTAAATTGTTCTTGTATTTTCCGTGTATTTCTTGTTACAAACTTGTGTACTTGATGTTTAAATTAATTAATGATAATATTGTCACTTAATAGTGTCACATGTATTTTGAGCAATCTGTATGTCACACTCAGGAGTTTCCGCGTTAGCCGGGGTGTTACAAATTGGTATCAAATCCGTGACTCTAAGATAGGACATTAGACGTAGTGTCCTAGTTGGTTATAGCTTATTTTTATTTATTTAGGGTCACATGATTAGATATTATGTGGTCCCTATTTGATTTTTCAATGCACATTATTTGGTTATTATTGATTTGTTTATGCCTCATGTACACTAATGTTGTTATACTTTGCCTCATGTACACATAAGTCCAACTCTAAGGCCCATGCCTAAAGCAAAGATTTTCAAACATTTTTCAACAATTGATTTTCTTTTGGTCTTCCGATATTTCTTCTTCTTAAAGATAGTTCTATATGGCGGTTATGTAGTAAATTGTAAGGGGGGGCGTGCTTGTTTTCGGAACTCTTGACACCAAGGTTATTGAAACCTAAGGATAAGCAATGCGCATAAATCCCAATCAGACGCGGGACCCGGTTGCTTACCTGGAGACTTCGGAAAGGGCGTGAAACCTATTAAGCAAAAGCATACCACCTTCAACTCCATATGAATCACAACTTTAAGCTTTCAAACGTGACCATGTCCTCTTTGTGAACAGGAATATGGTTACACTCCTAAGGATATCACAAAAGTCATGGTGGTTCATGTGGCGTGTGATTCCGATGTTTTACAATGTGTTTAACTGAAAGACTGTCAAGTCGTGGTGATACACGGATACCCAGATTTTGGTTCGATTTGATTACGTATTTTGATTTTTTTTTGTGTTGTAATACGAAAATTGTCGAATTTCAACTCGTTTTCATTATTTATTATAACGGTTTAATATTGAAACTTTGAAAAGTCATGGTGATACATGAATTGTCGAGTTTCAAATTGATTATTTTCTTTAAATATGCATTTATTAATACAATTTAAAATTAAAACTTCGAAAAGTCATGGTGATACATGAATTTTCGAGTTTCAAATTGATTATTTTTTTTTAAATATGAATTTATTAATACAATTTAAAATTGAAACTTCGAAAAGTCATGGTGATACATGAATTGTCGAGTTTCAAATTGATTAGTTTCTTTAAATATGCATTTATTAATACGATTTAAAAATTGAAGCTTCGAAAAGTCATGGTGATACATGAATTGTCGAGTTTCAATTTGATAATTTTATTTATATATATTCATTTATCGTAACGATTTAAAATTGAAACTTCAAAAAGTCATGGCGGTACATGAATAGTCGAGTTTCAGTTCGATTATGTTATTATTATATTCATTTACTATCATGGTGTAGAATTTGAATTCGATTTCATTATTTATACTAAGTTTGATATATTTTCCATGTTTTTATTCAAAAATTTGTGAGATTTTGTTTTATGGAAATGAACATTTCAATTTCGATTTCGAATTTTGATTCATGCGATTTTATTTCTTTACTTGTTTTCTTTAAAGATTTATATAGATTGATGTTTCTTTCGGTCGATAAAATGAATTTCATATTTACGTCTCATGTCACGCAAATCATTCACGTTTAGCAGCATGTCTTCTTGTTTTCCTCGACGTCGCACTCAAAAGTCAACTCGCAAAGTGACAACTCATATTATCGCACTATTGGCCACCGTGATCCCAACCATGACCCAAAACCCGTATTAATCATGACTAGCAGATCCAATAACTATGCTTGAACAAATCCAAAACCCAACACAGCTCTTTTACACTCAAACGTACCCCAACAAAAAGCTTGGCACGGGGACACAACCTTTGTATAACATGTGTAAATCCCACCACTCCATTACCATACAAATACAAATGTGATCATTTCAGCCACCATCTCTTACCAAAAACCTATACATATTTAACATCACTTATTCCCACAACCTTTTACCCAACCATTTATCTAAACTATTTATATAAACTATATGCCTTATGCTCGTACTTCATGCATGTTATCAGTGCAGTGACCCGAGTACCCCCATAATACTCAAAAAAGCCTAACTTGTTTCCGCCATGCAACATCTTAAACCGCATCCTCTGGCCAATTGGAACTCACTCGTAGCCTGACACCCCTACTTAGCCCCTTCATACTCGTCAATCATACTTGTTTCTATTATTTTTTTAAAAAACATTTATGACGTTTCTCCGCATTCAATATATATGTATATTTTTTATTTACGAACACCTTATACTTATAATTTCAAATCCTCATATTATTTTAAAAATAGTTAATTAACAGGTACTTAATCAAGTTGATGTTCTTCAACAAGACTTTAAGTCAAACATGTGGTTATTATTATCACTATTGTTATTATTATTATTATTATTATTATTATTATTATTACTATTACTATTATTATTAATAATATTTTTACTATTATTATTATTATTATTAGTATTGGTATTATCATTATTATTTCGTTACTACTATTGTGGTCACTATTATTATTATTATTATTATTACCACTATAATTATTATTATATATAATATTTTTTAATGTTAAATAAAGTAAAATCGTTGTTTCAAACAAGTCCTAAGACTTGAGGCTATTATATTATCATCATAATAGTTCTATTAAAACGAGTTATTTTAGTTGGCGATCATCTTTAAAGTTTTCATAGGACGCCACCATAAGGGAGACCTTTATTTTACATTAAAAAAAATTCATAAAGTGTCGCAAACTTAGCACTAACTAAGAAATTTTTTTATTATTATTACTAAGCTTTTTCAAAAATTATTATTATAAAAGTATCGTTTTTTTCGAATTTCATAAACTTAAGCGAATTTTAAAAAGAGCATTTTCCTGTTCCCCTTCGTCAACGCCGACAAATTCAGTTGAGAAATCATGCCACTACCGTCACCATTCCCTTCATACCTCAAACCTACCGTCGAGAAGACAAGTATCACAAGTTTCGTCTTGTTTTATGTTTAATTTTATTGTTAATTTCTTTTTTCATATGTATATTATCCTATTTGAATATAACCAAAGCACTTTTATTAAATCCTTTCGAGGATTATCTATGAAGATTATAACTGAGTTTGGCTATTTGTGATTGTCGAGCCATTTTCGTTGTCATTCATGGTTTCATTGTTCAATTTGTTTACTATATCTCAATCTCGCGCTTTATGACTGATTTCCCATAAACGTAATCGTTTAGTGGAAATTGGGATTTCAAACATGTTTAGGTACATGTTGAATTTATATTACTTTCACACTAATTGTTTTGATTATTTGTTTGGTTCTTTTTTTCGTCAAATGTTTCACCGAATTATTTTCTTGATGTCTCATCAATCTGAGACCTATGTTTTACTTTGATTTCGAAGTTTCAAGTATATACTTGGTTAATCGTGTGTTTATTCAAAATTGATGTTTTATGGGGAATTTTCAATTGTTAAAAGAAGTTTCAAATTGATGTTTTATGTTGTTTTGACTCCAAGAGCTCAAACTATTTTGATATTTCGATATTAAAGTTTCATTTATCAATTTTTATGCCAATGATTTTTCGATTTACTTGTTGATATTTTGTTAGCACAATGCTGCATTTAATTGCCATGTTATTCTCGACCCGGTTATTTACAACTAATTATTGTGATGGTCACTATGACATTCGTGAAAATTCGAATTTTTTTTTGCACTCGTTTTATTACCCGTTTGTAATCGGATCATGTCATTTAATGAAACGTTGAGTTATTAACTATATTTTCGCTTTTACCTTTATTGTAATTACACGTGACTCGTAACCTATTCGTTTAATGTAAAATATGTGTATTTTAGCAACAATTGATCACCAAACTAATCTTGAGGGACCTTTTGGCAGTATAACAAAAGTTTCCCTCCTCTTTCCCCTTCTCCAGTCGCCGACATCCCCCCCCCCCCACTTCCATTTTTTCTTAATTAATTTAACCCATAAATCGCGGAATTAGATCATTTAGTTGGAGTCTTATCATACACGCTCATTCCTATTATAGTATGACGCGTAATTGACAGCTATAACGAATCAATTACAAACCATTTTCGTTAAACTTGAACGCGGCTGTTCTTGACCTTGTTAGACTCTAAATACGAGTCCAAAATTCAATTAAATTGCTCCACACCATCACCTCGCTATCACGAAGCAAAACCCTTAGGAAATTGCAGCCAATTAATAGTTATTAATCTCGTTTGAGTTCGTTTTCTGGTCGCAACCATAACTCGTCATCCTCGTACAATCCGTAACCAATTAAGGTAATTGTTACATGCTTTTGGATCGGATCTGCGTGCTTATTAAAAGCCCTAAAACAATTTTTATCAACTGTAACGAATTAAACGAGTTAATCAAATTAGGGTTCTTATGGTTTAGGGATTTATCTGATGCTATGGTTTTATATTTTCCTTTTCAAAGTCTTCACATATTATCCACTGCCCCAGTTGGCCAGTGTGCTTGGTGCATAATCAAGACTCGGCCAGGGGCACAGGTTCGAACCCCCCTGGTCTGGTGTTTGGGCATTTTTGTTATTCCTTCTATTTCTTTAATTTTTATTATTATTTATTTAATCAAATGTATTATTTTTACTTAAAACTTTGATTATATCAAAACCTAATAATACGTACACTTGTTTAACGAACCAAACACTATTAAACTTTCAATAATAAATTCTCGTTTAACGTTTTTTGAGTATATATGTATATATACATATATACATAATAAATTAAAAATATATACATTTTTTTCTATAACAATAATAATAATAATATCGACTTTTGAGATATTTAAATTTTATTATACGCAAATTTTATGAAAACCCTTTAACGATCCCAAATATATTAAACCCATGTTTTCTCCCGTGTTAGTTCGTTTACATTGTTTTAGATATTTATTTTTGTATATACTTTAATAACTAGGAAAAAATGTCGGGACTTCTCGCGGAACCATCTAGTTGCTTTAATCGTTACCATCTCCTCGTTACCGTATTCCCTATTCCAAGTGAGTTCTTCATAACCCCATTTTAACGCTTTTAATATTTTTGGGGTGTAGCATGTCACAAGTTTTATCTCGTTAGTTATGTGCTTATTTATAAACCGATTCACAATTAGCACACATGTTAATATTATTCTTGCATATTGTTTATGATTATACGTGAACTTGCTTGCAACGTGTTTACTATTCTTATGGTGGGAGTTACGCAAACGCATACTCTTAGTGGGAGGGTCCGACGGGACGCATCTACGCCGTCTAACGTTACGACTTCGGTTGTTCGTAAGGTGGTTCTCATTTCCCATATTACTACGGCCTTGGCTAAAGGAACGGGAGGATGACATTGTTTGATTTCATTTACTTTACGCTTAAATATTTGTTACATTACGAATGTTGAATCGTTCCTTTTATATATATGTATACTCAAAAACATTTGAAAACTCACCAACTTAATTGTTGACAAATATATTATTTTCAACGTGCTACAGGTTGAATCGATGGCATGCTAAGGATGAAGATCATTAGTATACCTTAGGGTATTTGAATAAAGGACTTATTTGTTGTTTTGATGAGGTGTTTCTTTTTATTTTTAATTATGAATAATTGTGTACTTGTTACGTTATGAAATGAAATGATATAATTATTGTCGCTTTAATAGTGTTACTAGCTATGAGTGATCTGTACGTTACACCTGGGCGTATTCCGCTTAAAGTCATGGTGTTACAGTCATGACTTTGATGTTTTATCCATGTTGTTATTGATAACCTAAGTGTTCCTGATTTCCTTGGTATTATTTCAAGAATAAAAAGTTTTATTCTTTGATTTATTATTCTTGAACCTCAATGTTTACATTTATAACTGTAACATCCTAAGATTTTGTAATATTAAATAAAGGAAAGTTATGTTTGTGAAACGTGTGTTAATATTTAATTTATATTATATATAATAAGGAGTATGGACTTGGGTGGGGAAAGATGGAATGAGGGATGGGATAGGCCTTAGGTCCATGGGCTTAAGCGAGTATAAATACTCCCTTAAACCTCCCTAAAACCCTAAAAACCTCATTTCCATCCATCTAATTCTCTACACACTCAAAACACACACACCTAACAATACTTACGGATGTGAGAATAAGAAGAAGATCCCAGATCAAACCTAGCCTAAATTTTGATAAATCTTAGCCATACAAGCAAGATACAAGATCATTGTTCATAACCAAGAAAAGTTGTAGCTTTAAACGAGTAAAGGTATGTTCTTGATCTTTAAAGTTTTTGTTTTTATGAACGGTTTGCTATGAAACTTAACCCTAAAGTAGATCGGGTCTAGACTAGTCATAAAGTTGCAAACTTGATGATTAAAATGGACTTAACGAACTTATGGTTATGAACGGTTCATAAAAGAAACCCTAAATTTAGCCTTGAACGTTTATAGCCATAAAGGTCCAAACTTTATGGTTACCCGGGTTATGTTTTGGCCGAAAGCAATTAAGAAAAGGTTTATGGGTCCATACCGAGCCATAATAAGGTGTTAGGGTTAAAACGAGCAAAGATAATGATGATAGAGGACCAAACCATGACCAATTAATGGAATAAGCTTCAGCTCATTCGATTACAACAAGCTAATTCGATTACATTGGCCACATTCGATTACACTATCCATACTCGATTACAAACGGTAAACTCGCATACAATTACGTGATCGATTACAAAGTGAGACTCGATTACAACATGAGACTCGAATACATTGTTGAAATCGATTACATGAAGCCCAGTCGAATACATGCATACATTTCGAATACATTGATGTATTTGATTACATTGTGAGATCGATTACAACATGATGATCGATTACATTAGTGAGTTCGAATACAAAAGTAAACCCGATTACTATGACATGTCTGATTACACTAGCCAAAGTCAATTACAACGAATGGTTCAATTAGAAAGTGTGGATTCGATTACAATACTACACTCGATTACATTGAACTCGCATACAAGTGTAACTCGATTACAATAGTATCATTCGATTACACTACCAACTTCGCATACTATGGAGTTCAAATACACGATGTGATCGATTACAATGGCCTAACCCAATTACATGTAGAGAACTCGAATACAAATGTTGTACTTACATACAATGATGATCCACGATTACATTGGAACGTTAACTTACATACACACTTATATACATTCGAGTACACGTATCTATAGACGATTACACGATCACACTCATCCATGATCGATTACATGGGTGGCCGACAAACAAAACGTATAATGGAATGCATATAGGACTTGTATATAAAAGAAAAAGAAAGAAAGAAATATTTAGGTTTTTGAAATCCCCATATTTAAATACATTAGGGTTTAAGGATTTAATAATCTAAGTAAATTTTAATCTAAAACAAAACCATCAGTTAACGAAAGGATTAACGATTAACGGAGAACGAAACAGGTCCAAGTGAGTTTCTAGCCGCATTTTCTTGTTATGTTTGCGGGGCTGTGTGCATACTCAATGCGAATGTTGATACACTTTCCTTAAATGGTAAGTATATGTTTTAATGATGAATGTGATATTTATGTTTATATTATGAATTAATGCTTGACAGTACGTGAACGATCTTCGGATACTGCACGTATTGTTAAGGATGGTAATGTGTGGTAAGTATGAAATGAGTATGCGAAAGAAAGTATGTATAAATATTGAATGTATGAAAAGTACGTATGAATATTATAATAATAATAACAAAGAAAGGTAATGTATGGTTGTATGGTAACGAAAGGGAACCGGGCCCTAATAATACTCGAGTCATGAGGGAATAGGGCCCTAATGATATTCGAGGCAAGAGGGAACCGGGACCTAATAATACTGGAGGCAAAAGGGAACCGAACCCTAATAATATTCGAGGCAAGAGGGAACTAGGCCCTAATAATACTCAAGGAATGTAGGGCGTAACGCTCTTTAAAACATAAGGTATGAAAATGAAAGAAAGAAAATATGAAGGTAAGTGAGTGTATCATGAATCAATGTAAGAAAGTATAAAGTATGAACGAAAGTATGTAATTATGAATGTGTTGTATGTTATATGATTAACTAGAACTCACTTAGCATAGTTGGCTTTTAGTATGCACGCAGGTGAGTAGGATGAGACAGCTGGCTTGAAGAGGGACACATGGCAAGTTGAATAAAGAGGTTGGCATCCGAAGACTCAGTTGTTTATGTTTGAATCAAACAAACATGTTTTATATTATTTTAAATGGTAACTTATGTAATGAATGGTTGACTTCAATATTATTCGGCGAAAGTTTTAATTAACTCTAATATTTTGAACTGTGTTTATGAGTAAATCCAACGTCCAATGTGAGGCACCGGCAACGAGGCCTTACAAGTTGGTATCAGAGTCAAGTTCGAGAGAATTAAACATTCTACATGCTTAGACTCGAACAGAGAATGTGATTAAAGTAAGAAAAGAAAGAAGATGTCAGTTCAAGATAGCCATGTGTCACTCAAGCAAGCTTAGTAGAGGTAAAGGTATGACTAAATAATGTACGGTAATATTAGCTTAATTGCTAAGGAAAGGATATGTGAATGTTAGGGATATGATTAATTGATTGTTTGATCGATTAACTGTTTAAAAGTAGAACTTAGCACAAATAGACTCATAAAGGGAAGTGTATAGGACACAGAAAGTAACGTGATCAGTTAATCACAGCTGGCCACTGTTATTACATGTTAGCCTTACTATCCTTGTACTAAATAGTTTCTTGAGTGATGATGTTTGTGTTTTCCCTTTACATAATACGATGGCTGGAGCTAGGGCAGTTGTTGGAACAGGATGTCGCACTGGACGTCGTGGTAGGCCACGTATTGTCCGACAACCTTCTGTAGGATGACCTTCTAACACATGGGAAAAAGGAAGCGCAGTAGGGCGAAACTCGAGCAACAACGAAGGGTATCAGCTCAACCCTGTAGTTCAAGCAGCCATTATTCAAGTTGTAGTCGCTGCTGTGAAGAACATGAGTCCTGAAGGGTCTGCTAGAATCTATGGAAGAACCTCTGAGAAGTCAGGGGAGAAGAGTAAGAAAGATGATGAAGGAGAGAATGAAGTCTCGAGTGAGGTTAATTCGGTAAAGGTTGATGGTAGGAAGAGAGGCCGAGGAAGGTGTAACTAGAAGTCCTACAAAGATTGTGACCCACCAAAGCTGACTGGTTTGGGAGACGCAATCGCTACTCTCCAATGGATAACCGCAATGGATAAGGTTATCCGAATTAGCAAATGCCGTCCCGAGCAAGCTGTGGGTTATTCTACCCAATCATTTGGTGATGAGGCTATGTTCTGGTGGGAGACAGTGGAAGAGAGGAAGACCCGAGAAGAGATTAAATCTATGAAGTGGGATGACCTGAAGGAGTTGGTGATGAAGCGATTATGTTCTGATGTCGAGGTTGAAAGAGCGGAGATGAAATTCTTGAATCTGAAGGCAGGTAAAATGACACACCGCGAATACACTACTGAATTCAACCGAATGTCTAGGTTGGTGCCTGATATGGTTAACACTGAGGCCAAAAGGATCAAGTGCTATGTAAGAGGAATGCCGCATAACGTCCGCACGCTAGTCAAGGCAAATTAACCTGCTACGTTTGACTCAGCAGTGGAACTCGCTGAGATGGTTTATGATGACTTGGCTGTGGATGATGTTGTGGTGGGGGATGATAAGAAGGATAAGAAATGGGTCAATCATGCTAATCAACCCGTTACTGAGTTGTGGAACTCCAAGGACAAGAAATAGAAGGTGTAGGAGAAGAGGTCGTGCAAGATTTGTGGTAAGATGCAAGGTGGTAAGTGTAGGTGGGGTATTGGTTCCGATACATGTCATAACTGCGGGAAAATACATGATAGGGAGTGTAGAGTTGGATCAAATGTTTGCTATAAGTGTGGAAAGGCAGTCCATTATGCTCATGAGTGTAGTGCAAAGCCCCATGTTACATGTGTGGTAAGACAGGTCATTTTGCTAGGGAATGCACCGATAGTGGAGACGAGGGAAGCGAAAAGAAGGATGCTAAGCAAGCAAGGCCAAAGACCATAGCTTACATGTTGACTCAAGAGCAAGCCAAGCAAATTCCAGATGTTGTCACAGGTAAATTTCTAGTAAACGGTGTTTCCACTTTTGTGTTGTTTGATTCAGGTGCGAATAAGAGTTTTGTAGTTACAATATTTAGTGAATTAGCTAAAATGAAATGTTGTTGAGTGCCTGAATAGTTTATAGTAGAAACTGCTAGTGAAACCACGATTGAAATAATGAAAATGGTTAAGGATTGTAAGATAGAGTTAGAGGGGCATGAGTTCCCTGTTACCTTGTATGTTATGACCTTCATGGGGTTCGATGTGGTTTTGTGAATGGATTTGTTATCTGAGTTTGAAGCTCAGATAGTGTGTAAGAGTATGATAATAAGGTTAAAGTCCTTGGATGGTAGTACGGTGACAGTTTATGGTGATAATGAAAGTTCAGGGCTTAATGTCATTTCGATGATAAAGGCTGAAGGTTTTTTACGACGAGGGTGCGGTGCCTACCTGGCGTATGTTGTCAACGCTACGGCCGAGACGAAAGAAATGAAAGATGTTCCTATCGTGTGCAACTACCCAGAAGTATTCCCTGAGGATCTTCCGAGGTTGCCACCAGAACGAGAGATAGAATTCCAGATAGATTTAATACCAGGAGCCCAACCCGTCACGAAAGCACCTTACCGCCTAGCGTCGTCCGAGATGAAGGAATTGATGTCCCAACTACAAGAACTCCTCGAAAAAGGTTTTATAAGACCAACTGTTTCCCCGTGGGGCGCACCAGTGTTATTTTTTAAAAGAAGGATGGAAGTATGAGAATTTGCATAAACTATCGTGAGTTGAACAAGCATACGTTAAAGAACAGATATCCGTGCCACAGATTTATGATTTGTTTGACCAACTGCAAGGTTCAAGTTGGTTCTCACGAATAGATCTCAGATCAGGCTATCATCAGTTGAAAGTGAAAGAGGCAGACATCCCTAAGACAGCGTTTCGGACGCGGTATGGACACCACGAGTTTCTCTTGATGTCATTCGGTCTAACAAATGCTCCAGCATCATTTATGGATATGATGAAT